>NC_048899.1:21643665-21720277 GCF_011077185.1 Oxyura jamaicensis
AGGGGGAGAAAAAGGTATTAGTCAAATTAAGTAACTGATAATGACAAGAGAGACTACGATAAAACCAGAGATTACTCTGGTCTCAACAGATTGGTTTTCTTGGCTGAAAAATTTCAGGTTCAGAATCAGACTCAAGATAAACAGCTACTTTATTAAAATGTGCTTACATTAAGTAGTTTTTTGTCCTTTAGCTTCCACTGTTTTTGTGTGCGTGGCAGGTAGTGGGAGGAGAGGAGGGAGGAGGATGGAGGGAGACAGAAAGCAGATCACCCAAGAGTGGTGTGACTTGGTCAAAAGCTCCAGACCTCAAAAATCTTTGCATACTAACATCTGAAACAGGTGGTTCTGGGCTCATTTTGTCAGCATAAGTTGCTGTGTGCCGACCTTATGCTCCTGAGCCTTCTCAGATGTGTAGCCAGAAGGGATCTGTCTAGCTATGTTTGATTTTTATATGTCTTTCAGTTAAATCAGAGGTCCTAATGCAAAATTCACTCAGGGACAGCATAGTGTATTCTGACACTCCCTATAGGACTTTTCCACCATAAACCAATAAATGGATTACAGTGATTTGGGTAGTTCTTTCATCTATGACTGCTAAAATGTGGATAAAATCTTTGTTTTAATATTTAATAATCATCTTCATTTAATCAGCAATCCAAGCATAATTTATATAATACCTCATAGACTATTGTGAATGAAGATTTTCTGTGCCAGTTAATAAGGGCTTGAAATAGGTAGATATCTAAGTAAAGAAAATGAAATTCACATCATTGGAACTGGAGTGCAGAAAACTGGAGATGTAAACTGGAGGGGGTTGGGGGTGAGGGAGGAGGAAACAAGTAGCAACCGCGGATAAAAGCAAGGCTATTGCTTCACATTTAATGACTGACCATGTTAAGGACCCCAGTCATCTCCTCTGGCCAATCATTAACTGCTAGGAAATGTCCTCCCATTAGCTGTTATTGCTTAACAACAAGTTACTAATACGTGTTTAACAATATTCATTATTTTTTTAATGCCTCATAACAGCACCAGTGAAAGAACGTGAGCAAATGAAAATTATATCTTGTATCTGCAGAGCTGTGAGATCCAGAGCAGAGGAACACAGTGGCGCTCCATCTCCAGAGCAGCTGTGCTGCTCACCTGCCCGTGGGTCAGCCAGCCCAGAGTGTTTTACTTTGCTTGTACATGGCCTATGATGTGCTTTATCACGGATGCCTGTGTAAGTGAATGTGATCAGGCAGAAACAGCAGAAGCCTGTTTTTTTGAAACCTGAGTACAAATTTAAAGGGAAATGGATTATGCAAATTTGCATACTTTTGTTTGCTACATTATTTTCTAGTGCTTTTACAAGTAAATGCGCACAACATTCTTTTGTGTTTCCCTTCCCTTCCCTCAATCAGAACACAAGCACTAAAACTATTTTTTTTTGTTATAAGAGTGCATTGTTTTAAACACAGACAGTCATGAGTTTAAAAGTCAAGGCTCCTTTTGCATCAGGAAAAGCACAAAACAGGCAAACTTGTAGGGAATATGTGGCCTGCAGGATGCAGGTCTCTCCTAACAGTACATTTATGAATCACACTGACTTCAGAAACCCTTAGGCAGAATTTGGCCTGTTACCTGAGGAAGCGCAAGTAGACAATTTATTACAGTTCGATCCCCAAAAAACAGATTCACAATTATCAGATAACAGAATCTGTTAGTTCTGGTGCCTTCTGTAAAATAAGAGATCTCCATGGAAATAGGATTACAGAAGTAACCATATTAGATTAGTGTTCATCTGACTCAATTTCCTGTTTCTGACAGTAGCCAATACTTCAGGGGAGGGTGGCAAAAATAGAGTTTTAAATTTACTTTTTTTTTTTTTTTTTTTTCTTTCTTTCTCTAAATGTGTAGAATCTAGGTATAAAATCTTCCTGCCTTTTTTCTACTTATTGCTTCTTCCTATTGCTTGTCTTTGTCTCTTGAAGTGTGATGCTTTCTGAATTTTGGTCTTAACTGGGGAAGTTATTGAATGTTTGAACAACATCTGAATCATATGGGTTTGGTAAGTGCTGTCCAGAATGTAAAAACTCAGTGCAGTGAACGCTTGAGACTTGTCTGCTCACTTGGAGTGTTGGTGTGGCTCCAATGCCCAACACACATGTAGGATTGTTATTTTACAATAAAATAAAACCAGGACCAACACATAATACTACATTCTGTACAGAATATAGATTGCATCCTTCTTGTACTTTGCAGATCATGAATACTTTTCCCGAATATATCAGCTAGTGCTACCTGATGAGGCATACCCCAACATCTGAGAAAAAAACAACTCATAAACATCATCTCTCCCTTTAACTTTAAGGTCTCTTTTATATTCAGATCTGGGTGCTGGATTGTGCCTGGTGATCATGAACTAATCAGAATGAGGTGCCAGAGAGGAGTTCAGTAACGTAACCAGCTATACATGTTGTTTTCATTGCACAGAACCGCTTGCCTTATCTTTGCACCAAAAGTTATGTTGGGATGCAAAGACTGTAGGACAATAGAGCTTCAGGCATGCCTTCTTCCGCCCGGAGAACTATAGTGTATGTATGTTTTACCATTTGTTTATTTTTTTCTTCAGTGGATAAATAATTGGACAATTAAATAATTGGACAATTGGATAAATTTGGGGCACTCTTTGAGACCCTTTTCTTCTGGGGATTTTTTTTTTTTCCAGAAGTTTTTTTTCTTGTGGACACTTGTAGCATATATTTGACCCAAAGCATATGGGAGAAATGCCCCTTGTGCTTGCATTGCAACCTCATTGACCAGCAGTTGAATACACAACACTGAGACCATGAGGCACATAGTGGGAGATGCAGTACAACTTACTTGCCTGAGCAGTGTACTGATTAATTGTACGCAGCAGGACATCTCAGATGTTGCCAAAAGATGATGTTCGAATAGCTATAAAATAGTAACCTGAAGAGTTAGTGACAAACTAGTATTACCTTGTGAGCTCAGACTGAGGAGAAAGGGCAACCCCTTATGGAATTTGTGTTGTTCCCGCTGAACAAAACTTCTGGATCCAACATGGTAATGTTTTGTCTTACTAAAGTGTGTATTTCTTTCTTGGTAAAATAATATCTTAATGCCATTTGTAGCTAATGTTTTAAAGTCATTAAAGAAACAAATTTTAACTCTGGATTTCCACAGACTTATTGGGATTTTAGTGAATTAAAACATAATAAAAAATAACCTGATTAAGGTTATTAAGAGTTATTATATCATCTTTAAGCCATATTTCTCTTGAAAAAGGCTCTTGAAAGGAGGAGTGGCTGTCAGTGAGAGGTTTGCAGTTTGATTAAAAGCATGAAAAAGCCAAAAATAATTTCCCACCTGGAAGGATAAGACAAAGATTTACAGTCAGTGAACGTGTGGAAAAGTCCTTTTCTTCTGTGCAGCTCAGGCTGGAGAATGTCCATTTTTTTATGTCCAACAATGAATGAAATAAGGAGAAATTACCATGATTTCTTCGGTTGTTTGAATATTAGCAATGATTTTCTATGAAGGATATTAGTACATCAGAAATCAGAGGTTTTTAAATTCAGAGATAAAAAGGTGGGGTTTGTCTCCCAGATTTCTCCAGGTTAATTGTATCTTCCTGAAGCAATGGGAAATCAGTGTGAAAATCTACTAAACCAACAATTCTGCTGTGTATGCAGAGAGCCAGCATCTCTTAGCAAGCCTTATAGTAGCTCATTCACTTATTAGAGGTGGCCAAATAAACCGACAGTAATGTCACTCCTGAAGCATTTTTCAGGAGGCCATAACTCCATGAACCTGAAACTGACTGCTGACAAGTTACTTGAAGCAAAAGTGTTATGAAGAAGCAACATTCCCCATAGCATCCCTGGCTCAGCTGCCATCCCCCACCCAGAGCCTCCATCTGCCCAGCTGTACCATGGGGCAGGCACTCCAGCAGGCTCTGACCACCAGGTCCAGTGTGCTGCTGAGTTTCTCATCAGATGCCCTGTGCTGCATGGACACCTTCCTCCAGGTACTGTGTGCTGCAGACAGCCCTGACTGTGAGTCTGACAGGTGTGTACTTGCCTACGTTTATAATGAAGATACTATTGGCAGAACCTCCATGGGCTGGGGTAAGGTGATATCTTCAGCCAAAGATTTACAAGGTTTTGTAAGGAAGCCTTTTTAGACCTTTTCAGCTTTTTCAGCATGCTTTTTAGGTGATGCAATGATGCAGACATTGCAAATATTCAGTTTCAGGAGAGTTTCCTGAAATATTTTCAGCTACTGGCTCTTCTCTTTCCATTTACAAATATACTTGATAAGAATCTGGGAGACCTAAACCTCTCATTTTCTACTTATATTTCCTCATCTGTTTTCACCTGCCGGTGCCCTTTGCAGGGCACTAATTGCACAAGTTATACATAGTGAAATACAGATGCATTCCCTTGAGGGAAAGAGCACATATATAAGTGGAGGTTTTTTTTTTTTTTTTCTTCTTCCTTTCTTTTTTTCATTTTTTTTTTCATTTTTTTTTAAAGTAGTTTCTAACTACTTTATTTATTTATTTATTTATTTATTTATTTATTTATTGTTGTTTTTTGGTTTTGGTGGCTAATCACTGTTTTAGCAGTACACTCTCCCCAGCCCTTTATAACTGTGGCTGTTAATATTTGTTTAAGCAGAAATGCTCATACCTTTTCCTAAAAACTTGATGCATTCATCCCAGCATTCTCACAGGTAGTTTGACTGCAATAGCAGAGCATATTTCAAAACATTTTTGAAGGTGCTTTTAAAATATACTTCCAAATGGGTTAGCTACCTTTCACCCACATTAGTGTGAGATGTAGAGGCAGGAGACAGAGAAGCTGCTGTAGCAGAAAAGATGACCAGTGCATCTAACTTAAAAGCAATATGTTATACCTTCTGCACTGTAAGTAAATCATTCATAATTGTGCTCCACCAGTTGTGCAACTTCTCATCTGAAGGAGAAAAATTACTTTCTGACTCCCGCAGAGTGTCATTTTATGCCTAAATGCATGAGAAAACTCCACTGTTATTCACTTAAATAATATTTTTTTTCTTCTCCTTTTAGTCTTCTACATTAATCAATTGGAATTAAGCATTTTCTGTCATGCCCAGGAAACTCTGAGTGTACTCACATTTACCTGGCCTTGGTTCTGGCATTGCCAGTGCATTCTGTGTAATTGCAGTGCTTTATGCAGTTTGTTAAATCATTGTATGCTTTTATCTACACAGGGTGGCATCCAGAAATGTTACATTTATTTATGCTTTAAATATAGACAACAAAAAGACTCAAAAAGAGGACAGTATGCTTTGTTGTAAGTATGACAGTAGCAAGTTACAAAACTTCATCTTTAGCCCTCAGTAGTCGCATGCTGCTACAGCTATAAGAAAAGCTGTACAAAGGTAGGGAGCCGTGACGTTCCAGCTGTGCTCCTGTAACTTAGATATTTACAGCAGATATAACTAGACCTCTTGGATTTTCTGCATTTTAGCAAAAACAATGAAGATAGCTTCTGTAGGAACCATGTCTGATTGCTGCAGACTGACCACATAGTATGTTTTCTTTTAGCAGCATTATTCACAGGAATTACTAACTTCAGCCATGAAGCTGTGCAGTCTATTGCAGAACTCTGTTATCTCACATAATAAATTAGGTTTATTAAACCAAGCCTTGAAATAGCTGTCTCATTTGAAACTCAGGCTTTCAGGTCTTATTTTTTTACAAAGTAACCTGAAAACACTAATGGCACAAGTAATATTGAGAATGAAGTACATTTCCCTTACTGTGGGATAGATCTTCAGCCTATCTGGGAATGTGTCCATGAGAGATGTGTTTAGAGAAGTAAAGCAGAATTCCTTGTGTCCACAGCTCCTGGAGGTGCCCAGTACCCATGCATGCTGGGAACGCTTGGTGGGCACAGGGAGAGCAAGACGTGCTCTTGCAGAGCATCCCAGGTTGTTATTCCCTTCATCTCCCCTCTTCTGGGTGCAGTGTGTGGGTACAGAGGCCTCCTTGATCCTCAGCGTCTTTGAAGCAATGCAAATATTCAGTGTAACTAAGATGTCTTTTTTCTTCCACTTGGTGCTTTTGCTCTGAATGCATCAGTCCAGGGAAATCTGCAGAAGAGAATGAAAGTGGAGACTTGAGCACATCTGAGCACATCTCTATGTGGTTTTCAGGTCCACAGAGCTGGAACTGAGCACTCATGGTAGGTGGTGGATTAGAGAGCTTTGTTTTACAGAAGAAACAAATATAAGACAAATATAAGACAAGCTTTAGCTTGTCTTATATTGTGGCATTAAATAGCCCCTCACCTGCAGCCCAGTTAATACACTTAGTGTCACACCACTGTACTTCTTAAGAATATGACAGACTCGGCACTTCTACTCACTTACATAAGCATGAACCCGGAAGAAAAAAACTGAAAGATTTTACTTAGTATGATGCCAAAGCTTCTCAATTCTAATATCAGAGGACAACCTTCCCAACAGTGAAAGGGTTGGTCATTTTGTTCCTACTGTATGTAAGTAATGTCTTCACTGGGGCTACTAACAAGGTCATCTGTCATCTGGTTTTTGGTTTGCCTTTTGTGTTAAGACCTGAATTGAGAACATTAGCATATTTCACTTAGGCCAGCAAGAACAACAACTATCTTCATCATTTTTTTTTTCTCACGATACAGGAGTGGATAGGACATCCAAGACTGGGAAAGTTATTTAAGAAAAAAGTTGGTGAGATGCTCTTAAATATAAGCAAGGTCCCATTCAATGCAGCAACTGTCTCAATAAAGTAGTAAGTGCTGAGGCTGATTTTTAAGGCTTTAGGCAAGTTCCTAGAAATGCCAACTCATTCTATCTCTTTCTAAACTTAAATTAGGACTGGAATAATAAGAGTGATTTTAGTGGCACTAGCAGTGTGACAGAAAGTAACATAGTGACATAAAGAAAACCCAGAATGTGTTATGTCAAATAAGCAAAGTATTTTAACTGAAATTCTGGGAGAAAAATAAATAAATAAATAAATAAATAAATAATAATAAAATCTTTGTAAAATGCTGCCAGGAAATATCCACAGGAGAAAGACACAAGAAGGGATTATAAGTTGTTTATGTAAACTGTAAAAAGAAATTGTGAACCTATAGAGAGTTAATAAATTTATATATATGTGGGTGGATTTCCAGGCTCCCTAGCAGGGCTAGAAAGCAGTTTCTTTTTCCTTTTTCTTTTTCTTTTTTTTTTTTTTTTTTTTTTTTAATTATTTTTCCTGTAGTTAGGAAAATGCATATGATATTTATAGGTAAAAAGATAGTGAATAAAACTCAAATGTTTCAGAAATTTCAAGATCAAAAAAGCAGTATGAAAACTTCAGTAAAACTTAACAAATTTAGTTGAATAGTCAGGATAATGGTTCAGTTTTGACAAATGTAACATCAGGAATAATTTGAGCTACACAAATACTTTGATGTTGTCACTAAGGATAAGCCCTGTGCCATATAGAGTATGGTTCAATGAAACACTCTGCTCTGTATGGAAAAAGAATCAAAAAAGAAAAAAAACTGTTAGGATGTGAAAGGAATGGGAGAGAAACAATACCAAAAATCTTTTAATTTCATTAAGTGAATCATTGATATACCCTGACTTGGAGTACCACATTCAATTCTAGCTATCCTGTCCCAAAGAGAATGTAGCAGAAATAGACGAAGCATAGAGAAGTAGGATTAAAATAATTAGAAGAATGCAAAGCCCTTCATTTCAAGGCAAACTGAAAAAAATTAAATTATTGCTTTGAAAGAAAGGATGACTGAAATGGTCCAGTAGTGATAATAGCTAGTAAAGAGAAGTTAAACAAACTGTAGAAGGGATTATTTATTTAGAAAGGCAACAAGTTAAGAATGAGTGCAAAGAAATTAGTCATTTTTGTCATTCATAACTCTCCTCTGGAACTCATTGCAATTTGGTGGCCAGGACTTCAGCTGCATGTAGATTTCAGTCAGGTACCTATTTAAGTAAACATATCGTCTTTGTCACAGTATACAGAATTCAGAAGATTTTTGAGGAGGTATAGATTACCCCGAGTGTGAACATCAAGGAAACAGTAAATGAGAGAGTTAGGAAGAAACCTTTCCTGTGGGCAGGTTATTTCATAAACACTTGCTACAGGGTTTCTGATGCCTCATCCTGAAACAGGCCACTGTCAGAGAGGATGTCTGAGGAGACGGACCACTGCTCTGATCCAGTGTGTCAATTCCTATGTTGAATCAATGATATAGAGATGAAAAGTTCGATATCCCATTATCAGTCTCTTGAACCATCTAATTCTCCTCCTTTTCCCAATTCAGCTATTGATTAAATTAAATGCACCAATGTAAACAGGGACAGGAAAGAAATTCCTTATCTTAGCACAGCTCTTTGTCTATGTGCTTTAGCCTGCAGTTTAAGAGATAGTAGCCCCAAACTATTGAACAAAGTGTAAACTAGAATTATTGACATCTCGTCCATACAAAGATGACACTATCTGGTTATTATTTTTACTGCTATTTAACTTTTTATTATTTTTAGTTCTATGAGTATGCATTTGCTGCTCATTACATGCTGCAGTTCTGGGGCAAAACTAGGTACAAAGAGACTGTGAAGGACGAACCCTTACCATTCATCTGTACACATGTACCATGCTGACTGCTCTATGTTGTGGAAAGATTCTCTGTAGATTCACCAATCTGAAGAAATAATGAGCTTAAAGCAGTGGAACCTCTGAAAACAGTTGGCAGTTAGATAATGATGGATATGCTACAGAATCCAGAGATCTTGGTGCTGGAGGATGAATGATGCATATAATGAAAAGAAGGCTAAAGCTGATCACCTTCCCTGTTAGTATAAACACGTAAAATGCAATTCAGTGTGATGATGGTGGTGGTGCATTGCATAATAAATTATGTGTCTAGATCATAAAGGCAATTTTTTATGATAGAAAAGTTTAATAGAAAATGTATGTAAATGAGCATAACTTGCCTATTGATGCTTTTTGACCAGAATGTTAGGGAAGAAAATAATTTATTCTCTAGCAAATATGCAAGTTGAGCTGAAAAAATGTGGCTGAGTTCTACTTTCCAATTTTGCTCACATTTTCAGACTTAGAGAGATAATAGATTAGTTAGGGGCTGTGTTTTATTGCTGTAAAACTGCTTAGCATTGTGCAGAAATTTTGGAAGTGCTGAGTGAAAGTTAGCGGAGAGGAAAATGTGGTGTAAGTTGCTGATTAACAGAGGAGCAGGAGCTGGCCTGATCTTGGTCTAATATTCCCAGAGGCTTTCATGGGCTCAGGATTGGTCCTGGGGGTTACAAATGAAGATTGTTCCTTCAAGAAAGCTCCAAGAAGCAGACAGCTCCAATGGAAGAAAAAAAGCCAGAAAAACAAAAATGCTGGACAGTAATGTAACAGCGAGAGACACAAGTGCACTTATAATTCCTGCGATTTGCAATGGAGCTACATGGCAGATGCAGCTAGGCTACATGAACTATATGATTTTATTGGGTGACAAGGCAGCAGATGAGAAATAAATAATAATAATAATAATAATAATAATAATAATAATAATAATAATAATAATAATAAAGAGCCAAAGACCCACATACAGGGAGGCTTCTAACAACCAATGATCAAAAAAGCCATATGGTCCTCATGGTATGGATATACTTTGAACCTGATTTCTCCACTTAATAAACTTAATTTAACTATTCCTAGACACAGCATTCTCTTTAGGATTGTCTGTATCCAGGTGGGCTCTCAGGGATCTGCTGTTCTTAAGATGCATAAGGGATTTTTGAGACATCCTGTTCAGACCGGAGTGTCTTTCTTTACCTAGTTTTATCTACAAATGTAAAGGGGATGGGGTTTTCTGGTGACACATAAGGATTTTTTTTTTTTTTTTCCATGGTGTTGGTCATACACTGAATAATTTAGGGTGTTTTTCTTTCTTTTTTGTTTTTGTTAATAATATTTGAGTGAAATACAATTTGCAGTATAAAAAAGGTAAAAACTGTCAAACTTTTAATAAAGAAGTATTTTTCTATTCACCATTATTTGTATTTAGTAGAGCTATGCAGAAGATTCCAACAAAGAATTATTGTTGAAAAATACAGGTATTTTTGAGCCTTGGTTTTACTACGGAAAAGTAAAATTCAATGATTTTTTCTCAAAGAATTTCTGAATTGAAGTTACACATCACATACAGCCAAAATGCTGATAAAAAGTACCAAACTGACATTTTGAAACATAGCAGCTTGAATCAATGGTTTGTTTTGACATTTTGATGCAAAATGCAGATATTTTTGTGTGACATTTCCAAAGCAAGTTGGGATTTTAATTAATTAATTTATTTATTTATTGTAAGTGTCTTGTGGATACCTTTAATGATTGGACAAGCAAATGTCAAACTGTTAGAATTCACATGCAACATAAATCCCATTTGCTGATCAGTTCTTATTCATGCCCTCTGAAGAAGAGCTGAGCCTATCAATGTAATAGAATTCCATATTCCCCCACAAGAAGGTCCAGTTCAAATTTGAGTTCTATCAGTCTCATATAATTATTCTTTTTGGCAATTGCTGTTAAGAAATAGTGGGCATAATATTTTTTCAATTGGCATTGGTTTTGTTGTTTTTTTGTTTGTTTGTTTGAGGTAACACTAAATTAGAGAGAAAAAAAGAGTATAATATTCATATTTCAAGGGGGCTCTAGTAAATTATTTTATTACATGAAGCTGGAAGCAATTTATTTATTTATTTATTTTTGCAAATACCACACCACCCCCATCTAGATACAAGGAAAATAATAAAATAAAAGAATTTTATCATTGTCTCAGTGCACTACATTATTCACTTATGGTTACTGAATAGACGCCCCAGAAGTGGAAGCTGCATGAGGATCACTTTGGCTGATACCAGACTTGAATTTAACTTGTTATTAAATACAAAGCCAGAGCACTGGTTTTCTAGAACTGCATATATAGCATATTTAAATGGCTAGGAGCCACAGCAAAACACATTTCTGTAGAAACATCAGAAAATGTTATAAATGCTTTTCCTAGAATGGTTTGATTTATAAAACCAGTTGAGATGTTCAAGAAGGTGATCAGTGCAGAATCTGCCTTTAAAGGCTGATATATCCCTGTGTTTGTTCAGGAATTTGAGTTCAAGCCTGGACACCCAAGGAACTGGATTCTGAATCCCTGGTCCCACAAATATGGACTTGCAAAGGCTGCCTCCAGAAGGCATTTGGCGGGCTCAACTGAGTAAGACACAGATTTATGGGTTTCAATCCATTGCTTCTGTACAGTTACTTAAATTAACATAAATGAATGGAAAAAAATATTAGTTCCAAGTTGAATTTTCCTTTGCAGGAGAGAAGCAAGCATGAGCCACATTTTCTCAGTTTTATTTTCAGATATTCTCAACAGGGTTTGAATATATATATATATTTTAAAAGATAAAAGCCAACATGAGAGAACATCAAACCTGCTAGAAATCTGCTAGGTTTTCCTCTGCTGAAATGGTTAATGACAAAAAAAAAATAAAAAAAAAAAAAAAAGAGAAAAAAAAAATTGGACCCTTTATTCTAGAGAGCACACATTAATGCAAAGAGGATGTTTAGCTTGGGGTGAAGAGATGAGGACTTGGCTAGTTATGAACTTGTAGAATAATCATGGGAAAAATGATTAAGTGTTCATAGTGGTATAGTAATGACTTACGTAAAGCAAATGTGCTATGATTAGATCAAATTACTAAGAGAAATGAGTAAATGTTGAGAACAATGCTCTGTTTGATGTGTAAACAACATATCTCCCTCTTTGGCTGGGGTTGTTATAAGCAAGCAAGAGTTAAAAATACAAGAGCAATTTTTAGAGGCAACCTCATGACTGGCAATCAGTGCTAATAAGATTCTTTTCCTCTTGCAAGATTCACAGAAAGCCCTCAATCCATGCCGAGCACATTCAAAGGCAAGGGACTAAGCGCTCCCCTTACAGGTTCATTATCATTCGCAGGTTATCCCAAGCCAAGTGAATCAGGAAAGCAAATGAATTAGTGAGAATTAAGGAGCCTCTGTGGTCTGAACCCTCTCCAAATCTCAGCTAAGATGAAAGGTAGACGCTGATGTCTTGTGTCCCAGGGTTTTCAGAATTGGAGCCCCAGTGCCAAGCCGGTTCCTCCAGAGCCTTGCAGAAATGTGCAGGCAGTTAATGTTGCCTAACGTCTCCTGACCGTGGGTTCAGCCATGTGGGAAAAGTTTTACGAGGCTGCAAAAACCAAACCCCCTTTCACTCACAATTAATTATGGGAGAGTTGCTATAGCACCTCACTGTCAATGAGTCCGATATGAGTGCACTTTCCTCTCATCTTGCTCAGTATTAATCAAAGATACTGGGGTAATGTCTTAGTACATAATGATATCAAATAGGATAGTTAAATGGCAGATCTATAACACATTGAGCCACTAACTGTGTACTGTTTTGTTCGAAGCAGCATCTTAACTGATACAACGTGTACAGGACACAAATCAGGATCTCCAGTGTTTACCTCACCAATTTTTATTTGTCTGCAATGATTCAGAACCTGGCAATTTTTTAATCAGATACATAGTCTTAGTTCTTATGATACAACGATCTTCTCAGAGAAGTAGTGGACTTAAAGTACAGTGTGCTGGAAGGATTTCAAAAGAAAGCAGTTTGTTTTCATTAAATACTTGTTACTGCTAATTATATTTGATCACTGTAAAGAATACAGTTTAATTAAGAAGCATGCCATCTAGAAAAAATATTTGATTTCCAAAGGATAACAGTATATCTTTGCATTGGTAAGTAGGGAGGGAAATATCAATTGAAATGGCATAGATATAGTTGAGTATGTGATGTGTGTGTGTGCATGCGTATAAATAAAATGATATTGGTTTGTGGAGACTAGACATTTGACAGGAAAAATATCTAATCAGAGAATTTTTCAAATTCTGATAATGGAATTATACTAAATAAACTTGTATCATATAAGATGCTATCTTTATGTGTGTTTCAAATTATTTAACAGAAGTAATTATCTACAATAAAATAACATTTGGCAAATGACATTAAGCAGTGTTTTCACAGTCTAGGTTTATATCAACATTTTCATCAGATATGTTTCTCTGCAAAGATTTTTAATGCCATCCATTACATGAATGTGAAAAGTTCATTATGAAATTGCATGTTTTTTGTAATAATGTAGAGGTTTAAATTTATTTTATTTTATTTGTAAATGAAGTTTTTCCAGGCTAGTTTGAAGGAAATTAATAGAAAATTAAGTCTGGTAACTCTGCACATGTAACTGAATTCTTGAATTCATGTGCCAGTGTACATAATTGTTCCTTTAAGCAATCATGTTGGGAATTTTTCTAGTTTTTATTTCACCTCTTCATATAATTCCTGACTCGTGACCTCCTATCTACCAGTCAGGCTTGATGTGCATGGCTGTATCTCATTTATAATAATCAAGATCTTTACAGAGAGATCGATTAAAATATTATGGTTCTTTTAAAATCAGAATGCATGTCAAACGAAGTCTCAGTTATAAAATAAAGAAAAAGCTCAGCCTTCTGCAGAGACTCCTCAATGTGAATAAGATGTTTTAAAAATCTCTTAATATTCTAAGACTGTTAATCATTAAAGAGGCAAATATGTTAATAAATTTTTATCACAATCAAAAATGCTGTTAGTGGCTCTCTGGATTACACTATTCTATATACACCAAATTTAACATTGTTAGCAAAATGAGCCCCTGTCTTGAATTTTTTATTTTTATTTTTTTTTCCTGAAAATCAAAAACTCAAAATAATGTGTAGTTTAAATAAAAATTTAATAACATTTACAGAATTGTTTTCCTTTTAATATACACTGTAGTTCTTATAAAAAGTATTTTAGAAACTACAGAACATTTTAACCCCCTCTCTCCTTTCACATAAAATGTAAAACAAAAAAGGGGGGGGGTATTATTTAAACCAAGGTTGAAGTATCTATCTAAGGCATCAATTCTAGACAATCTATTTTCCTTGTACTTATAAGTTATTTATTTATTTATTTATTTATTGGGGGTGGGGGGGTGGGGAGGAAGGCGGGGGAGGTGTTAGAAATCCTAGCCATTACATAGCCTGCAAATAAAACGGTCTGAGACTTAAAAGAAAGTTAAAGGCAAACTGCAGGCTAGTGTAAAAATTCAACAAATCTCATTCTTAATTCTTTAACATTGCAGTGTTCATTTCCTAGCATCTCTTTCTATTGGAAATAAGCATTGTTCATTTCTACCTGGAACACATTTTTCTGTTTTTATAAATAAGATGAAAGAAATACTTAAATTGTTATTATTCTCCCCATTTTCTTCCTAAGCCTCTGTACTGTGAAATTATATCATTAATTGCATTTTTTAATACTGCTCTTATTTTTCAATCAACTTCACCTATGTTAGTTTATACCTTGCATTTAGTCAATTTAATTTATGTTATCCAAAGAATTAAATACAACAAATGCAGGTAAAATCCTACTGAGAAAGGCTTTAGCATAGAACAGGAAAAAAAAAAAAAAAAAAAAAAAAAAACAATTTTGCAGACAGTGTATGTCCAAAAAGAAACAAACTGCACACTACCATCAAGTGTATGTGTATGTGTGTGTGTGTGAAGAGCTTCACAACACAAATATTATTTAAAATGGTGTGAATCTGCAGCAGCCTGCAGCGCCAGCAGCATCAGCCAGCCCTGCATTAGCAAAGCAGCGGGCCCTGCCCTTGTGCTGGCCACAAATGACCAGTGAAATCCCAGAGGCACTCTTGAATTTCTGCATTCTCATTTCATCAGCTGCAAAATATCTGTCACTCACGTCCCACACTGGGCAAAGTGACACCTGCCAGTCTCAAGAACAAGGACAAATTAATGTTCTTCCACCAACTGTGTCTCAGAGATGAGTAGCGAGAGACGGTGGGAGCAATCAACAGCTCGAGTACATTGTTGAAGTTTGCTATATATTTCTGGGGTTTCCTTTCAGCCAAGGTAATTTGCAGCAGCTGTTGTCATTTTATGCTGTTATGGAACTTGCGTTCTGCTGATTTCCTTCCTAATGAATCTTTTAAAAATATTTGCAAAATATGTGCAAAATTGCATTGCTGAGTTTTCACGAAACTGGAAAAAAAAAAAAAAAATGCAGCCAGATTTGAAACAATGCATGGGTGAAGCAGTTTAGTGTCTGCCTGAGGAACATATAATTCAGGCACTTACTCTTCAGTATTCCTAGAAATCACTCAGAAACATTTTGGACACCAGATATAAAAACTTTAGAAGACCCAAAACAACAACAAAAAACAACATTTCTGATGTCTGTCATCATGTCACATCACGTTATGCAATATTATATCTGCTTGTGATGAGATGCAATATGACAGGATGTAATGCAATGTAACGTATCAAAAAATGTAAATAATCCACTTTTGGGGATTAGATATCTGCTGTCAATTCCTATAGCAGGAGTCTGAACTGAATTTATTGAGGCGGATGGAAGCTCAGCGAACACCAAACTGTCCATGGTGTTTGCAAACTAGCACACATCACAGTTCACTGCCTTTACCAATTACTTTTGGATAGTTTGGCTTATATATGAGTGTATTACAATGTTAAATAAAAGTTCTTGCAGTGTATGGCTTTGTGACTAAATCATTGTGTTAATTACAACTGCCTACAGCAATCATTTAGATTATGCCTTGCCTTGTCATGAATAGCACATTGTACATTTTTAAAACTACTCTGTGGAAATTGCTGTAGTGTTCCCATGGTGGAATGTAACTTGTACAGTGTGAGCACAAATCCAGTAATGACATGTGGGAAAAACAAACAAACAAAACAACAACAACAACAACAACAACAACAAAACAGTGCTTTGGGCCAAATAGACTGCTCAGGACTGTGAAGCCTCCTGAGGTCTCACCAGTGCTTGAGATCATCCCTCTGATGGCACAGCTACTGTCACTTTTCTTGCCAAGGAGAACTGGGAGGGAAGGATGAACATTTATCACCATTGCACTTATTGGTAAGTTATTGCTATCAAAATGCACCTGCATTTCAGACTTATACAGACCTAAACACCTCATCTCACAGTGGAAGGCCACTGCCTGCCTGGCAGCAGCCAAAACCGTAACTGCAAGGAGAAGGCTTTAGAGGTGTTGCACCATGTGCATCATGTTCTATTTGAAATTAAAGGGGCCTCAGTGTGCCTTGTCATAGGCAAGGCGGGGGGGGGGGGGGGGGCCGCGGGGGAAGGGGGGAGAGAAGGGGGGAGGCTATCACCAGGTAAAGGGAGGACAGCACGCTCCCCTGCTGCCTTGCCATCAGCAGCCCCAGGCCCCTGGCTCCTCTCCCAGCCACTGCCTGGGTCTCCCTTCCCTGCCCCTACCTTCTTGCTGGCTCATTTGCGGCAGCTGCATCCAGCCCAGAATTAACCCATTTGTGTGTCCAGTGCCTGGGAGAAAAATCCATGCCATGCATTTCCCCAGTAATTAAGTGTTAATGGATGTTTTGGAACTTGTGCTTTATTTTATTTCGACAGAAGACAAAAAGCCACATTGTCTGAAGCCTTGTCTGCAGCACAGGCGTTCTGCAAAAATATCTCCTTGGTGCTACGATGGATTCACCCCTGCTACCTTCAGCTGTGTTCGGAGCTCAAGCACAGATGAGTGAACAGCATTTTAAGTACTGTTTATTCAACATGTTCTAAGCAGGGTTAGATAATATGATATTTATAAAGCCCACTTTCCTGTATACTTGATGGTTGCCCTCCTCGCTACCACTGATGCAGCTGAACTGATATTAGCAGTGGTGAGGGGTGGCTGTAAATTTTGCCTCATGTAGACAAGGCATACAAGGTAAGCAGGCAAACCCCCGGCTGCAGCCGTGTGCCTAGGAATGGAACCTTTTATTTGCTGTCATAGTGATGACTTTTAATTGTCCCAATAAACAAGCTTTTAAAAAGCTTCTAAAATGTTCTCTAATAACACACTTTGGTCTTTAACCATAGAAATGCAGAAATAATTAGAAGTGCCATTGTGTACAGTGCCTTCTGGACTGGGCTGAAGGTGAAGGAGAAAGTATCATGCTATCCTTGTCAGCTGCAAGGGTAATTACTGCTGGCTGAAATTACTCAACATTTGTTTATAAGCTCCCCAGAGCATGCTGTAAATAGATTGTCTGTTATAGTCCAATCACATTAAAACGCTGCTCCTTGCAAACTGCTACCTCCTGTTTTCTGTAAGCTAGACAGAGAAAGCCTGCTGCTCACTTATGGAGCACCAAGCACTGAAGAGCTATGTTTAATGTGATTGTTTTCATTAGCTCTTCTCTGTCTGATATTGCATTTATAGTTTGCCAGGCTTGAAGACTAGCACATTGCATCACTTTTGTTTGCTGTAGTGAGAGTGAATATCTTTATTTCTGGAGGGTGTACGCAACAGTTGATGGAAATTTTGGAACAGCACAAGCATGGGAATATCTAGGAATGCTCATTCTCCTTCTGGGCAATGGTGTTTTTTTTTATTATTATTATTTATTTGCCTTTTAAATGCTTCCGTACAGTAGTGGTCACATTGCCTAAATTGCCCTTTGAAGGATGAGAAGTATTTTTATAAAAGGTTAGAAAGAATCTATTTTCCTTAGCACTGAATTTCACAGTACTGCATTGTCCTGTCCATTATGACCTGAGTTGTATGAAATAGTGATGCAGCCACAGCCTGTCTGTTTGATTTGCTCTCAGCATGATTTACCACACCATATCACAACAGCCCAGGTATTTCCAATAAATATGGGGCCAAATTCATCGCTGACATATGCAGACACAATTCCATTGCTACCAATAGAGTTGCATTTGTTCCCATCAAGGTGAATCCGGCCACTAAACTGAAGATTTAGGGGAAAGAAATTGAATTTTGTAAAAAACAAACAAGCAAACAAACAACAAAAAAGACCCTCCTCACCTCTACTGCATATTAAAACAAAATAAAGGCAGTACAGATCCATTACTAGGGCAGAAATTTGTAACCCCTCTTTCATGAGTAATTCATGAGAACACACACAATGGGTATTTATTTCAACAGCACTCATTTTTATTTACCACTGATTACTCCCCCAAATCAGTACTGATTATATATACAATGAAGTGTGGCCCCATCATGTCACATTTATTTGAAAAGACTAGCAACAACAAGCTGCCCTGCATGTACACATAACTGTGAAAAAGTCTAGACGGCAGGGAAATTTAAGCAGATTTTCTTAACATGCAGATACTGCCCTGGTGTAAATTCTCATGGAAGATATCACAGGTACAACAGTTTACACCAGCTATTGAGCTTCCTGGGGAATAACATAACAAAGCAGCAATGTTAGTGACCAGTAGAGAATTATTAAAGGAACACAGATAATTGGAATTAAATGAATGACCTGGGTTGAATAGCAGGTATAAAAATAAGTGCAGGCAAAATCACTGCACCGGATACCTTCCAGCCTTCCTTGTCCTAGGCACATTTCTTCCAAATTTTAAGATCTGAATAAGGCTTCTGTTCTCTGCAAACCAGCCAGGAAAGGATAAGAACTGAGGTCTGGGTATCCACATTTTCTTCTAACTGGAATCATTGCCTGTGGAAAACTGTCCTTCTGGGAAAGATGCTGGAGTGCTAGAAATGATGATTCAAGTGCCCATTAAGATAATTCCTGGAAGTACTACTTTCTTGAGGCTGTGCTTCCAGGAATGGCAATCACGGCATCACTGCTCTGACAGTGCGATAGGTATCTCCAGAAGTGGACACAGCAGGTGAATATTTCCAGTTACTGCAAGTAATACACTGCATGTTAGATCTCCTGGTTATCTTTATTTACAAAAGCTAACTAATGCAGCACATTGCAATCCTTTGATGATGAATCACTCCAATTGTTTAGCAATAAACGGAAGCTCTTTTGCAATCCAGGTAACATTTTTTATGTTCCTATTACTGCTTTTCTTGCTATTAGAGAAGCAGTGAATCTTTAAAGAGAAACTTCCTACAGCTAAAAAAGACATTAAGGGCGAAAAAAGCTGGGAGCCATAGTGACAGGTACAACTAAGGCTGTATCCTTCGGTTCCCTGGAAACCAGTCAAACACTATCTCATCTTGCAATGGTTGTGTCTGATCCTCTGCTTCAGACATCTTCCTAATAATGGCAACTACAGAGGTGACTCTCTGCAAATAAGGGCTTACAGCAACTGGACATCCATCATATATCTCTAGAGCAACATTAGACCACCCTAATGGGTACTCCCGTCTTCATTATGATATTAATTCTCTAAATTTCCAAAGTGATTTCATTTGTAAAATGACAAAGGCTGGCTGCTCAGGAGACAAACTGTTTTCATCCCCCTCCTGCATGCTTACAAAGGCTTGCTCTCTTTAGTCTTTGGGGGAAAAGAAATTTGATAGCATCAGATCTCTTGTGATACACAAGGCTGCCTAACAGCTACACCACCTGCCAGCACCGCATGTCTGCCCATCCAGCCTGAAGATTTCTAAAGCAATGGTTGATGAGGAGAACATAGATGCTGGTTTGTGAGGGGGCTGGGGGGAAGCTATGCAGAGAGAAAATAGAAGCTGTATAAAATACTCAGTGTGAAAGTGAGGCAGGATTGAGGGTAAGGGTGAGGTCAGAGCCAAGGCTGGAAACTGAATCAATCTGAACAAGGTTGGTTTGGTTAGATTAGGTAAAAACATGATTTTCTCCCTGGTGTATCAGAGCCTTTGTTGTGGCTACAAATTCACTGACAGCCAACCAAAGCAAACTTTGAACAGAGAGACAATTTTTTGCATAGCTCCTGATCTCCAAACTCTTTAGGATTAAATAAAATAGAGATTAAATTAAAAAAGAAATCTGTAAACCTGTGACATCTCTAGTGCTTGCCCCAAATAGTGACCAACTGAAATGTCTGGCTGAACAATAGTGAGGAAATTAGGAGGTTCTTCTAAGGGCAGCAATAATTGTAACCTGACTGGTGAATGAATTTGGAAGCAATCGAAACAAAACAGCATTTAATGTACTGAAAAGTGTACAAGACACCAATCTCATTAGGCGTTATTCTGTTTTAAGAGAGCACCCAAATGGCATCCTGAAATTTGCCTAGTTCTGGCTTTCTTTCATTTACACTTGCTCACTCCTGTTGCTGTTGGCAGCGTTGGGGGCACACAGGTGGTACTGTGAGAGGAGCCCTGCCCCAAGACCTCCACTCCCTCTTCCCAGGGAAGACCACATTTGGCAAGCAACTGGGCTTCATTGCTCCTATGAATACACACTTACAACACCATTCCCTCTTTGTCCTTGCTCTGCCATCAGTTTTCTTTTGTACCAGCTACTTCTGCCCCCTCTTTACTGATGAATCTCAGTATTCAGTGTAGCCACACAGTCCCCAGTGCCAGGGTGTCCTATATATAGCTGGCTCTCAGCTGGAATGAAGATACGAGGACGTCTTCAGGCGGTTGAAGCCCCAGAGCTTATCCACACCTGGCTCCCACCCTCCCTGCTGGGTGTCTGTGCAGTGACAGGGCTGGCTCTCGGGGTGAGGGAATGGGGTAGAGCATCACCCTGCATGGAGCGTGGCTCCACATCCCACCATGGCCTTTCATCAGGCATCTGTTGCAAAACAGGCTCCTTGTTCACATTTGTAAATGTAGCAAAGAGTGACTCCATCTCACATATATGAAAATGTTTCCATAAAATCTTGTTTAAAACTAAATTAATTAGTGTTATTAAAAATATCGAAGGGGATAGCTCTTACTTTCTCCCAGAGGAAGCCTTCATGTTTAGGCAACTCAAGCTCTGTTTTTCTAATTCTCTCTTTCTCTTTGGCCCTGCATTCTTTCCTGAACAGCCATGCAGCTTCAGCAGGAAGCAAACCACCCCTCTCCTTTTTTCTCTGCTCTACCCACCTTGCCCAAATCTCCAGCAATTTTGGCTTAACTTGGCAGTCAGCGGCTGGGCTGTAGATTTGAACCCCCTCAGTCTGAGGAGGTCACTGAACCATAGTCAGCTCACCAGTTTCTGGGTGAGTGCTTTAACCACTGCTATAACAGACGAGCAGCAGTATCACCACCATCCATCTTCAAAAAATAAAGAATAATCCAGTTGTCCAGCCCTCAAGGAACAAAGTGCCTGTGAGTCAGAGGGTTTCACTGAATGTGAATATGAATTACATCTTAATGCTTAACTGAGGGCTCTATGTGCATAGCTTAGTCCTCTGGGAAATATGATTTTGGGTTATTAGCTTCTCTTCCATGTTTCCTAGTGGGTTTAAACATCACCTCACTCAATCAGACTTTCTGTCAAAAATCCTTGATTTCAGTGGCAAATGTGCACCACAAAAGGAACTTGGATCTTCAACTTGGAAGGGTAAATTTTACTTCAGAAATCAAGGCTCTTAATGTATTTTTGTTTCTAGCTGTCAGGGCTGAATTTTCATGCTGTAATGACCCTGACAGATGATGACTGTCTGTTGTTTCTGAATCTTCTTTTAATAGGAGACAGAGAGGCTCAGCACCTCCGAGTAATACTCCTTTCCTCAGTTCTACAGGTTAATTTTTCTGTACTTTCAGTGTTTAGCATAAAGACGTGATGATCTGAGGTGGGCTGGAAGCTGTCCCTACCACTTATTTATGTTGTTCTGAGATTTTGCATTACATAGACTCAAATTCAAGCATGCTGTAAGGATCTGTACTGTGATTGCTTATCTCAGGGATAAACTTGGCTCCATGTTATATGCTTATGATGTTATTGATGGCCCTCTGCCCCCCAAATTAAATTATTAATGGAAAACTCTCTGTCATTTGTTTCTCAATGTCACATGAATGCAAAAGTATTTTTCAGTGCAGCTTCGTGGAGAAGACATTCTCTCTTTGCAATGAGCTTCACCTTTTCTGAAAGAGGTGCTAAACTTTTATTCCTTTTCATCTTCAGCTAAATACTGCAGTACCCTCTTTAAGACAAATCCATTGGAGTTACCATTAATGAAATCTCTACAAACCCCAAAGTCCTGCATTTTACACAAATCACATGTTTTTGTGCCAGTTTCATGTAAGTTAGCCAGTATAAATCCACTCTGACATAAACTTTGCTTCTATCTTCCATGGTTGCCTTCCAAAAGCTTGAAGCTGAAGCCTAACGTGTCACTTCAGTATGGACAACAGACTGCATGATTCATTTAGGGAAAAAAAAAAATCCCTTTTCCTAACCCCTTCAAATGCTCCACAGTATTCTACATCAGAGCTAGGGCAATCATATCCCTTTGTTTAGTTTTCCTGAACTTTACTGTGGAAGGAAATTAGTTTCTCAAGGGTGACTGTAAGAGCTATAGTGTCTTTTTTCATATGTGCACTTAGGTGTAAGAGGAACATTGCTTGAGGTTCATTTGTGGTGAGGTAAGGTATGATTCATAAGAAGTGGTGTAGTACAGAGATTTTGGCATAGAGAACTGCAGGTGATTTTTGTGCTTCCACCCTTGGGGTAACAGAGCCATGACCACCTGAATTGGTCTATGAATGGCACAGATGAACTGATCTGTTTCCAAGATTGGGGAGAAGTGAAAATGTGGTGCAAATGCTATTTAGTATGCTGGTGGGCTCAGTTCATAAAGGAGAAAATGTGGCTGAAACCCACTTTCATTTGTGCTTTCCACCCAAACTGTCCTTTTATTGCTGAGCCTCCAGAAGGCACAATACAGTCTAACTGGTGCTCTGCTCTCAGATACCTCTCAGGTAGAAAACAAGTTGTTTGCCATTTTCTTCTCTTGTCAGATCAAACCAATACATATACTCAATATACCTATCTTGAGAGTTTTTTTTATTGATGACTCTCACTTTCTCTGCAAACAATATATTTTCTACAGTAACCGTCCAGGTAAATAGGGTTCACTCTGGAAATAGAAGGAGCAGAACCATATGGGAGAGTATAAAAATGAACTGACCTGAACCATGGTTCTGAAAACATTGTAAATTGTTTCCATACCTTGACAAATGTTCATGCTGGTTAGGAATGCCTTTGTTGTTGTGACTTGCCCTCTAATTGTCTGGCACCTCCCTGGGAATAATTCTGCTTGTATGTTAAATTATGACACAGGGAGATAGTTTGCCAGCTTGATCTGGTCTTCCCTAAATTATTGAGAGGTTTCTATTATCTTCCCATAACATCCAATACACAAATAAGCTCAGAGTTTATTCAACTCTGCTTAATATTTGTTTAACATATGTTTTCAATGGTGTTTGAACTGGAGTGGTAGTGGAGAGATGCCACAACTTCAGCAAACTCTGGACCATGACTGGTTTGGTAACAAACTGTTCAGGGGCTTTTTGGTGTGAAGGAGAACATTGCACCCTCTTATGCTTGCTTGCCCAGGCACCTCTGAAGTAATTTTTATGTCCTCCATGCATATATATTTTAAGAAGCCACAAACCTATTACATATACAATAGCTGTGTAGCCTAAGTATTACAGATCTGTATGGCATGTCTCTCCAGCACTGCTCTTTCAGAACATTGCCATTCAGGTACATGGGTACCCTCAGAAAAATATGGTTGGCATACATAATTTACCATGAAAAATAGTGGTCCTGCATCAAAAAATGTGTGTAGAGTACAAATATACTCCGAATTTGCTGTGGTATTTTCCTGTATTTTTATTAGTTCTATATACAATATTTGTTTCTTGCTATTTGGGATGGTAATAATAGGAATTATATCTCCTTCACTAAACAAGCTTTTTTAATATAAATAGGATTTGTATATGCTAATTAATAATGCATTGCATCTACAGTCACTACTGCATACAGTAATGCTTAGATGAAAAAGACTTCACATGGGCTGTTCCTTTCAAATCCAAACTTGTCATGTATTCTCAGCACACTGGAGTGAAGTTGCCTTTTTAAGAAGATGTTTTTATTTTGTAAATAAAGATGGCGAACACCTGGGCATGAGATTATGTTTTTTACCTTGTAAAAATCATTTGCAGTTTGGAAAGCAGGGCACCTCATGATTAAACCATACTAAGTGATAATGACATTTTGCCAGATTGTGCTGAATATTGTTCTGAGAAGAAGAAACACATTTTCATTGATTGTTCATGAATCTTCACATTATCTTCAAATGATGAAGTGTTTGGGTTCCCAGCACAGCAGCTGCCTGGAGTGAATGTACCCTGTGGGCATGGGGAATTGGAGGGATGTGCCGAGCCAAGAGGGACACTGCCGGAGCCAAGGGCGAGCTCCTACCACATGGGGAGGCACATGGAGGACAGAGTGCAGCCTTCAGCTTGATGTCTTGAGAAACAATATTATCAGTGTTTGGCTTTCCTGAACCATTCAAGCTGATTTCCAGTGCAGGAAGAGGAGGATGATAGTGATTCTATTTACAATTCATTAGAAGATTGTAGAAGATTGTTGAAGACAGGAACCACTGACCTTCTATTTCCCTTTCATCTGCAGGAGTACATTCAAAAACGATAGTCCACTTTAAGGACACTGGAGTGGAGAATTATACTGGGCTGTTTCTTCTACAATCTTCTTTATCTTTGGGTCAGCAACATCACTAATTGGCACTTGACAGCACACTTCCAGATACTCCTTGTGAATCTCATAGTGTGACTGATGGTTGATAACATAAAGAGAAGAATTCTCGGATCCATTTTAGTCCATCAAAAACTAGAAGCTGCCTAGCATGTACCACATCTAGCGATTGATAGCACCACGTTTGTTAAGGTTATCTGATTGGAAGAGATGCAAGCAATGAATAACGCAGCAAAGCTGCATGTGATAACATCCCCACAGTGAAACTGCATCAGCTGACACTTAGCTTCATGCTTGACATTTTAATATATATATATTTTTTTTAAATAGAAAATGCAAAGAAATGCTCCCTTTTTTCTGAATGTATTTGCTACGCAAAGGTATCCCACAATGCAGTTGATAGACTGTTTTCTTATCTTGCTGAACTTTTCAAATAATTTTTGGCATCCTAAAATTGTAGGATTTTTTTTTTATTTTTTTTTTTTTTTTTCTGATGCATGAATGCGTGAGTTGGTTTTGCAGTAGTACTTCTGCAACTTTGCTCAAGCCCAAAGAACAACAATTCAAAATCTCCACCTTTTGTTTTATATGTCTAAAATATATTTTTTTCTATGCATTTTATAAACTAGTCCCTTCAATTCCTTGTTGAACACAAGAAAGACAGCGACCCTGCTTTTCTGATTTTCTCAAAATATGTTGGCTTGCATATGCAAAGAGTTGTTATCAGTCCCAATAAATGAAAATGATATATTTTTTTTGGATGTGCTTAGTAAGGTTCATTATTTAGGTTCATTTTACAGATTTCCAGTATTTTCATTGGCTGTGGATATCATGCTTATTAAAAGGATCTTCAAAAGAAAGTAAAATGCTGTGTCACTGCATGCAGTGGACTGGATCATTCTGACCTGCCATTGAGTGATGGATGTTCTTGTAGCAGCTGGGGAAAATATTATAACAGAGAGAAATATTAGTGTTCTATTGCATATTTTTGTATAATATGGGCTTTGAATCTTAAATGCCCTAACACTTGCATGCATTTCAGCACCATGTTCCTATGAGCACATTACATAAATCTGAATTCCAGGCAGAGCTATGCAGACTTGCAAACCCTTCTTCTCTGAACTCTATTATTTATAAGATTAAAACCCCTGAGGTTTCAAATGGCAGGTTTATTGTCAAGTACAATGTACTTTTCATTCTGAATAGACAAAAGCTTTTGAGCTTACCTGAGTCTGCATGGAAACCTTCCTGCATGCCCTCAGTGCTACCACATGTATTAGTGGAGGCCAATCTTTTCTCCAGGGGTGTGAGACAAGCATCCTGTAGGGCCCTCCATCCGTACCACTGATACACGCCCCATTGGAAGAGCTCTTTCTTTACAAGCATTGGGTGAATGGCCTCCATCCAGGGCTGTGTCAGCTAGAAGTACTCAGAAAATATTATTTGCAGAAAATAGTTATCCACTTGGTTCAGCTTCTGGATTTCTTTGCAGTATACCCACAATCAGATGTTGAACCTTGCAGATGTGCTCATTGTTCAAAGTAATTCAATGAAAATGATTTGGAATAGTCACAAAGTATTTGCTCTATGGTTATTAATTTTTTTGATATTTGTGGGATGTGATGAGTCTCTAAAGTAAAAAATCAGTGGCTGTGCTCCCTGATCAGTACTATGAATAGAAACCCAATATAAATAGGATAGAGGAATTCAATAAGATTTCACATGGTTTATTTTTCATGTTGCTTGTTCAGGTCTCACATCTGCTCATGCAAGTATATTTCCAAATATTCTAGCAAAATAAACTAGTCTGTAGCCAGGTATGCTCTAACTAAGGTTTATATATACATATACATTATCAAATGGAGAAAGCAATTGAGGCTCTTTGGATGGCCATTAAAGGCCATATTCTTAGGAATTTCAGCTGAGGCATTTTAAAGAACTTTAGTTGGTCTTCCAAAGTGTCAAATGTCTTTCAGATGTGCCGGTGTTAATGAAACATATATTCATCAATCTTTAGGGTGGGAGGTTTTTACAGCTGCTTACCATTGCTACATATGCACATAAAATCTCCTCTCTTGTTCTCAAATCACAGACAAGGGAAAGAAAAGAAATATTTTTTTTAGCTAAAGAAGAGATATGTTAGCCTGTTGAACTGCTCCAACAAGTGATCTCAAAAAACTGCTGACCACCCTGTTTGCTACTTTATATATATAACTACATATATGTACTAAGACGTATTAATGATAGCTCACAAATGGAAACAAGTTCAGTTTTGTGAGATCTACCTAACATTGCGTTCGTTTTTGTAACAAAGATAAGAGCTTTTGGACTTTAGACATAAGAATGAAATAAGTAAATATGGTTAATATAAGAAAGGGCATACTGTTCTTGTTTAATGGATTAATAAGAACAATTAACCTTGTAGTACATTAACATTTTAGGACTGAATTGTTTGTATGTGAGTTAGTTTTACATGAAATGTCCTTGTAAAGGTCAATGTCAAACTGTATTTTTAAAGAAAATTTGAAATCAAAAGTTTGTATTTTCTGTCATTGTCTATCCAGTGATAGTATGAGTGGCCTAAATTAAATACTAGAAAAACTAAATATGGCCTGAGATACACAGCTGACCAATGTCATTTACCAATGAACACTTAAACTATACTGTGTCAGAACAATAGGAATTTATTCAAAATTTATTTCGTCTTATGTTATCTGTTCTTTTACTTGTGCCTCCTAAGTCAAAGATATTATAAATAAGTCAGACATATTATGGTTATTCCAAGAGTACTATAAGGTTTATGTTACATAAATGGTAGTGGTACATTAGCTGTATTTAATATTCAAGCACGCAACATAACCTCAGTTAAATTTAGTCACTTCTTTGAAGTGACTAAGGATGAAATAGTTAAAAAACTAGGGAGTGTTTATTGTGCAGCCAAGATCTTAATATAACTAGTACTTAAAAATGCTTCCTATAGGCAGAGGGGAAATGTAGCATGAGCTGTATAGTGAACCTGAGACTCTTGCAAGGTATGATGTACAGTAGTTTGCTTTGTGAAAAAGGATTTTAGAGTGAGTGTCGCTGGGAGAAAAGCATAGAAGTTCTTTGTTTTTACAAGCAATTTACTTCCCCCCTCCCTCTCTGAACTCAGACTTCTGGATGCAATTGTTTTAGAGTGGGGTTTTCTTCCTTAGTAGGGGTCTACTTAGGACTACAAAAGAATTTTCACCTAATGCTGTTTTTCTCAGGTTTTGGCACATACTTTAATTTGCCTTTTGGGCTTCTGTTTATAACTTTTCAGTTTGTTAAAAAGCATGTGGAAGTTTGATGTGGTTCCTGATGGCTGGGGAAATTTCTGTAGACTTTTCACAGCTGAAGCGTCTAACAGAGGTTGCAGTTACATGGCTTGGTGGCTCATTCATCTCCCTTCTCTCCTATGGCTCTAGTGGGTTAAGATCGTGGCTATAGGAGATACCTTCTGGCTGAGGCCCAGTAACAAAAGGTGTAGTTCCTTATATTGCTTGTAAGTTTCCTGACTTAAAGGAAACTTACCATCCGACTAAAAGGAAAGAAAAGATCCTAGAATTGATCCTGGGAAGAATGCAACATACACATAACACTGCTTTTTCCCAAGCCATTTTCAGCTTTCTCTTTTCTCACTTGGATCTTCATCTTTTCTCCAGAAATTATAATATCTTGGGGCAGAAGCTATGTTTCATGCAGCTACACTGGTGGCACAGAAAGCCAAGAAGGATTTAGTATGCTATTTCTTAAGTGAATAGCTTGCTGACATATAGTTTCAAGTTCTTTAATCACCATGACCCTCTCTTTTCCATAAGGTTAGTCCACAATGGTCATAAGGAATTTCCTAAAGTGTAAATTATTAATTATTTTTCCACATGCTTATGATACTTCCATCTTCCATCTGCTCAGCTGCATGATTTAGGAGAAGACTTTCCTTGTTATGTAGCTCAAATATTCTATGATATCCTTGTCCAGGCCTTGAGTTTCAATACAGAAAAACAGAATTAAAGAACAGCCAAGAGAAAACCAAACTGCAGGATTCATGTCAGAAAAGGAAAGAATCTGAGCATATTATTGATCATTTTTTTCATATATGACAGATGTGACAAACAGAGTCAGCAATCAGGCCAAGGGCCGATAATACTAGAATCTGTAAAAGACTATGTCTGAAAGAAATTGCCATCTTAATTAGTGGACAAAACAGCTGAGGAACTAGCCAAATGGGGAGGGGATGGAGGGGAGAAGGCACAAGCCAGCTTGATCTTCATAACAGTGTAGATCACTCACAGCTCATAGGCACATCGTGTAGTGTGTGTATTGCTTAGGTTTGGCCAGTAATTATGATCTAAAGTTTCTTGCCGCTTATCCTTTATTTCAGGGTATTGCAGATTTTGTAGGCTTCAGAATGAGAATTAGACTAAGCAAAGTTCTGGAAGTTGAGCTGATCATTTTCTTCACAGGCTTAGCTTGTTTGCTTGACTTTTCAGAAAGATTCTATGAATATAGATGTATAAAGCTTCATGTCAGAAAAGTCGTGGAGATGCTTTAGGGAGAGATGAACTGACAGGAAATGGAGGCTGTCAAAAATGGTGGGAAGACCCTGTAATCAATAAATGATATCAAAGAATATCATAGCATGCCATGGAGAGTAATAATGGGGGTAGAAGGTTAAAGAGAAAATTCAAGTGTGTTCTTTAATGAATCTTAAAAAGGCAAAAATGATTTTAAAAGGGACACTGTTAATGACTCAGACCATTTATTGAAAATAAGGGCTTTTGATAGTTTCAGATGGCATATCTTTGCAGATAAGCTTGAAAAACCTGGCTTTAGCTGTACCACTCTTAGCACATTTTCATTATATAGATATTTTATTTCATTTATTGATAGTCTCCTTTTCCAGGTACTGCTGGCAGTAAGGAGATAGATGAAGTCCATGCACTTTTCAGAAGGAAGCACAATTTCTCTCTTTTGTTTGTGAGCCCCATTCAATATTTTGTCACCAAAGCAGGCAGATATCCACATCTAAATAGCCAAACCCACATCACAAAAACGAATCTAATTTCACATTTTTCTGACCCACAGCACAGGCAAAGAGCCACATGGTCTCCTGTCATGTTTTTGGTATGTAAACCTGAAAGAATATAGTAAATGCATAACCATTTGTCATGAACTTGTCTAAAATCAAGAAAAACATCTAGAAAAAATCTGCTGATGGTAGTTTGTTTATTGGCAGTGATACTAGCAGGTAGGGGATCAGCAGGAACTGGTAGATCAGCATTTGACTTCTAAGAATTTTTTTGTTATTGAAGTATGGTCATTTACCAATTTTCTAAAGAAGTGGGCTCACCAGGGAACCTGCCTCTGAGGAGTTTGGTCACCATTACTGGCACCACCTGAAAACCTCAGCTTTCATAGGGTGGTTCCCAGGATGGAGACAATGCTGACCACGAGACACTTGCTCTCTCTTACTGAATTCCCAGTGACCTCTTTTGTCATGTTCAGATCCTCTGAACATTCCAGGGAGATCCTCTGAAAACCATTTAACACTAATAATATTTCAGGCCTAACTAAGTAGGTTTTTATCTTTCAAAAGTAAGCTCAGCATCCCTGACTTTTATTCTATATTATAAAGAACCATTCAGTTAGAGCCACACCATTTTCTTCCTCAGATCTTTGAGGATGGTTAGCATGGGCAAGCAGCACAAACTATCTCTAAACTTCCAGCTCATTCTTGTTTAGATACCTTTCTCTATATTCTCCCTAATCTCTCCTACTATCCGCAGATACTGCTGGTCACTTGGGAGATCAAAGATTTTACAGTTATATGTTTACATGCTTTATGATTCCAGCTAATTAAACTGGCTTTTAAATTTAAATATTACAATACCACTGAGGAGTCAGTTATAGAAATAAAAGTGAGTTGCCCTGGTAGTATAAAAAATGGTCCTGGCACTTGCACAACAAATGTTCAAATTGGTGATTTTAACTATCATTGTTAGAAGCAATCTAAAAAATAAATAAATAAATAAATAATGTTCATACATGGTTGTGGGCAAAAGGGACAACTTTTTCCTATAACTATGGCCATGACTAATTCTCTGGCTTTGTTTTTTGAGGGGTAGTCTAATTTTCTGCAGTGGTATCTGTCCTTAAATGGCAGCAGAAAGAACTGCAGGATAGTTACAGCTTTATGACATACTTGACTAAGACAAAAGGATGATAAGAGAAAACATTTGACTGAGAACTCTCAATGGCAGCCTCGTAAAACCTGGAAAGCAGTTTTGGTCCCACTGCCATCAGACACTACTGGCCACAGGGGGCAAAGCTGTTGTGGTCCAGTTGGGGCCATGAAGTAGAGTGTCCTTGGCTCTAGCTCAGTATTATCCTGCATTCTGAATGAAAATTTCAGAGATAAATTCAGAAATATCAAATAAAGTTAAGCTTATTACCATATTACATCAGATCAAATTTCTAGTTATTTCTTCAGTCAGCATTTATTGTATGACTGCATCGCAATAAAGAAATATGATGAGGCTGTACATCTGCAGTAAATGAAGAACCTCTGTTTATTACAAATCTGTGCGCAGAGCTCAATCTGCATAGATACTTGTCATTCAACCAGATGTCTCTGTATTAATTCTCTTTTTCTAATTGGGAAATGGAGGTGAGATGGCTTTTATATCATGACTGTTATGTGATTGACGTATGTCTGGACTGAAGCAGAAACACAAAACCTACTCATTGTAAATAGAAAACTAACCAGTGAAAATTTGAGTTGCTTGAGTCTCTCTTTTTCATTTAGAGTTTAAAGAATAGCAAGAGAAAAATTCATAGAAATACTGGTCATGTTGAAGACCTAATTATGGGACAATGTTATTGCTTATTTTGTAAAAACTTGTGCATTTATGTTTTCCTGGCATCTTTAAGTATATACACAGATGTGTAATTTATATCTTATAAATATGCTTTAGTGGTTAATTACTGTTTTTAGCTCTAGCATTTTAGCTAAGTTTACATTAAAAAAATCATCTGCCACTAAAATAAGATCTGCTTATAGCTTCAAAGAAAATGGTGGGAAGACACATTTAATTCAAAATATATATATATCAAATTAAAATTACAAAAATAACCTGCCTTAATGAAATGTATCTACTTTTTTCAGCATTAATGCTCTAGATGGAACCTGAACATTTATGAAAATGTCCTGTTTTTGTACAATAATTAACACGAGCCCAATAGAGCTCATCCTTAGAATGGACTTCTCTGAATAATGTTCTGATTAGAAAATCAAACTTTTCTTTTTATCCATTTAACTTAATTTCATTGCATTTTCTCCTTATTTATTTATTTATTTATTTATTTAATGATGCTGTGTCTGTTAGATAAAGAACCAAACAAATTCGTATATGCAAGTATACCACAAATTTAACAAAGGCTATAGATTATACGATTGCCACATTATCGGGTCCATAACTTTCAAGCCTTTGCTTTGGTACAAATGAACTAGTAGCAGAAGAAGCTGTAGCAGGTTGTCATTGCCTGCAAAGGATAACTATATAATTACACATTTTCTTCTATCCAGATAAAGATATCTTTTAATTATCCTTTTTTTTTTTTTTTTCCTTGGCGTATTTAAAAAGTGTAGGAAGGAAAACATGAAAACATACAGTCTTTTGAAGCAAATTAGCAGTAAAAATGAAGTAGAAAAATATTTTCCTTTTCCCCACTGGCTTCAACTAATGTGGGTTTCTTGAAGTTTTACATGCCCACAAAAAAAAAATATAAAAAAAAAAAATAAAAAAAAATGAAAGAGTAAGCTCCCCATATAAAGCAGCTGATGTAAAGATGGAAAGACATAGCCATAGAAACTAGTCACATAAATAGTCATGAAATGAAAAGTTTCAGATTTGTATTGAAGTAAAAAAAAACTACTTAGAGAAAGGCCAACAGGCCAGACTAAATAATCCTCGACTTAACGTCCAATTCTGAATCACATATTAGCTGCAGAGATTTTAATGTAAATATGCCATTACACTGTCATTACAGTGATCAGGCTGCATGGCTCACAGGTCACATCTCAGCCACTGTTAATTTTGCAGGCAAAAGCTTTTTTTCTCTTGAAATGTTAATAACTTTCTATTAGTTAATGTAGCGTGACTAAAATTCAGATTAGATATAATTCATTTTAATATCTGTGACTGGCTATCCCGATCATTTAGCAATGGTTTCCAGCTGAATACAAGATGCTAAATTGGACTCATTTGCATAGCCCTGTTAAAGCAATGCTATTCTCTAAATGTAGGCATCTTCAAATTAATTTAAAAGATTTTTTTTTTCCTGGTTTTGCTAGCAGGATAAAATCTTTTGCTAACAACTAATTGAAGTTACTATGAGCCTAACACACATCTTTTTCCTTATTTTCTCAGGAACAAATGACTAGTTAATATCATTAACTAGTAAGGGAAAAAATAGCTACAGTGCTTCTGAGTAGTAAAATGGTTGAATTTGGGAGCTGCAGACAGACCAACAACCGCTATTTGTAAACCCTGAAATAAATACAGTTTCCTACTTTTAAGCACACTTAGATGTATTGTTGTATGTCAAAAGTTAACAGTGAAATGACCTTGAAATGATCATTTAATCCATTTGGTTTATTTAAAGATCTTCTCTAAAACATATGTTCATTTAAGGTACAGTTTAGCTAAACTAGACAGCTTTTGGGACCTTCCATGGTTCTTAAAAGAGTTCAGCACACTGGAAAATGTAGGTTGTTATTAATCACTAATATTCTTCCCTTAATATGCACATATAACACCATTTAATGGTAATGGTATTAGCTCCACAAGGAGAGAATAGCCCTCCAACTTATCAAACCCTATCTTCAAATATATTTCAATAAACATGTATGTGGGTTTTTCTGGGATAATGACTTGATACAAACTTAAACAGGGATGGTCAGAACCCTTTTTCTTTTAAATTAAATGCAAACAAGTAAACAAGTCTATTACTTATACTGTATTAGTCACTATGAATCACTTATTTGGCATACAGTATATATTCATGCATCCAATTGATAGTAATGCTTTCTGAATACTAATTAGACACCCGCATGTACTAGGACATAAATCAAGTGGGATTTTTTTATTATTTTTATTGTCTCAGCACCTAAAAGCTCTCACGGCTCAGCCTGGAACCCCATCACACTGGTTTGTGTACAAACATGCAGACTCCCACCCTGACAAGGATCAAAAGAACTCAGCAACCACCAGAGAAGAGACGGTTCTTTCTCCTAATTTATGTACATGAAATCAAGAACAAGGTCAGAAAAAAAAAATAAAAAATAAAAAATAAAAAAAAAAAGAATGAAAGTATGAAAGTGTCACGGACTGACACTGCATCAGATTATGTAACTGTAAAATTTTACATGCTTCACAGTGAAGGAATTTACCGATCTTTAATTTAAAGTAATTGAGGGATGTGAGAGAACCGGTTGAGGGTGAAAATAGTGGTTAATATGCTTTTATGTTTCTTTACAGCTCCAACGTGTTTGATGCCTCTGTCATACATAGCAGAAGACTCTGTGGTTGCCAATAAGATCCTAAGATTGCTTAGCACTGTGGGTCTTCATTGACCAACTTGTCAAAAAAAATCTTTTGTAACAGTTAAAAAATAAATTAATTAAAAGTAAAAAATATAAAAACTATTTTAAATTACACATAGATTCACCTACAGGACATAATATTATTTCTATTATGTTCATATTGTTGTTAAAAGCATAGTAGCCATTTATTTAAAAGTGTGGATATAAAATAAGAAAATCAAGATCTCCCCCTGGAAGAAAGCTGTTCAATCCTGGTATGACACCACCTGAGTACCAGATGTAAGACTACTGTGGATGCAGTGGAGAATCAAGGCATGATGGTGTCAAATCTGCTGATTTGTATATATTTATACAAATGTGCTGATATGTATATATTTATTTATATATTTAATATCCCTCTGCCTTTCTCTTAGCAGGGTGCTTATTCAGACAATTTAAATGTGATTTTCTCTATCTGTCTCCTATATTTCATTTTAAAAATGCAGTGTATTCTGGAATGTTTTGTCTGCTTAAATTTTAAATGATTACCAGCACTTTCCCTGGGAGTATCCAGCTGGATTCCCAGCTCAGTTTCCTTCTCTCAGCTGGTCATAAAATTACCCATCAAGCTCATGAAAATGCTTATTTGCAGGCATGTTGCACAGATATGATTTTTTAAACATTTTTTTCCTTCATTTATTTTGTTTTATTTTTATTTTTATTTTTTGTTTGTTTCAGGAAGTACATTCAAAGTTACAGGCAGAATGCTAATGAAATTAATTTCTTCTGGGGTAAATATTAAGCTTTATGTAGATGTTGATTAGTATTGGAAATAAAAATGCTTGAATCAACACATTTTAACATCTATTACAACATCAGGGTAAGGTAAATCTGAGACCTGAATATCCCAGACTTTGGAAATGTTTAGAACTTTGTTGATGACCTATAGGAAATCAAGAGTTTGCTGGGACCAGATGATCTTAATCTTTTGAGAACTGTTAGATTTGAGTTAATGATTTCGTTTTCAGATATCGTCCTATATTAGTTGTTTCATATAGTTTTGTTCTGTTGTTAAAATTCTGGGAAAAAATATTATAATGAGTAGAAATGAGCAGAAAAATTGTCAAAACTACTCAAACAGATAAATCAAGGGTAACAATATTCTTTTCTGAACAAGTTGGGCAGCCACTTATTGGCACATAGCATAGCATACCTGCTTACTGCACTTAGACCAACTCATAAAAACTCCTATTGCTGAGGTTGTGCTGGTTCTGTCTCTTTAGAAGAGTGGCAGGTAGGATAACTGCTCAGGAAGCCCTGATGAGCTTCTTTGTTGGATGAGGAGAAGAAAACTATTCTAAATATTTTATATTTGCTTCCACTTTGGCTCTGAATAAAAGGCTCTTAGAAATAGTGCTTATGAGCACCCACAACCTTAAAGCACGTCGATCTATTTTACCTTGTCTGTGAGTGAAAGGGCTTACGCCCACCCCAATTTTTCGTTGACTAAATTCATTGTTTTGTTCCAATGTTGCTGTTCCTTTTTTTCTCTCAGGCTATATTATTTTAAAATTATGTGTTATACAATTGGTGTCTTCTATTTTTCAGAGACCAGCTGGATGACTTGTCAGCAATTCACCAGGAAGCATGAAGGTAACGGTAACAACTGTCTGTGATGTGCTGTGACAAAATATAAGGGTTGGATTGAAATCTGTAGTGAATGGCCCCAGAAAGTTCAAACTCTTGCTTCAAGTCCATTATTCTTATACAGTCAAAAAAGGCTCCACCCTTTCAGAACTGTAGAAAATTCAGAGCAACTTATTGTGATTGTATATTTGTGGAAAAGAAAATGCTACATTCACTCCAGGTATTCTATACAGGAAATTCTGTGGAGCAGAAGTGGTTTGGTTGGCTAGTTGGTTTTCATAAACTGGAAAGTGAAACAAACAAAACCATGAAATTTACCACATTAGTTGGAACTAGCTCAATATAGTTTAAATAATCTCAATATAGTTCCAAATAATCCAAGAGGATTTTTATCCGTCAGTCCCTCAGTTTAAAAAATAACATTGAGTGACTTGGAATACAGAGCAAGTGTGAGAAAATCAGGACCACTTTGTAGATATTTTGTTAATAGAAAAAAAAACTAAATTCAGCAGATAAATTATGCATTACAAATTACTCCCCCAGGATCTAATTCATAACATTATTATATTGTGAAATTCTGGGCTATATTTATGCCTCTGTTTGCCCAATCATGAGACAGACACAGAACACAACATGTGTAGCTACTTTTCCTAGGGCTTTTCCAGTACAAGTTCAATGGTTAGTAGCTGCTCTTGCATGTTGTACTTCTAACCAACTTGCTGCAATCTTCTTTCTCTCAAGAAAGGTGACTTCTTTCATAATGTACCAGACATAAAGACTTTTTGGCTCAATTCTAGACTCAAGAGGGAAATTATTCCAGCTGCCCATACCTGAAGTTTGTGATCAAGTGCATAGGTCAGAGAATTCTCCAGCCAAGACCTAATGCAGCTTGTTGTGCCTTTGAGATTTCTGGTTTACGAACACAGTCCCTGCAATGTGACTCTGTGGTCATAGAGAGAGATAGGCCCTTTATACCACATTTGAAAAATATCATCCTTTGTCTATCTCCTAAATGGTAAAAGGAATATGTAGTGAAGTGCACAGCTTGTCCTTTTTTCTAGATCTATATCCTCTAGGGCATTGAACTGAAGTAACTTGTGTCTCAGATCAAAGTCATTTCACTTAGAAACTCAGGTTGAGCTTGAAGGCGCAGTCTCTTAAGTGAAGGTCAATGGTTTATCCATCACAGCACCCAACCCCAAATTATTTTTGCAATTAGTAATATTTATATCTGTTTTTATAGTATAAAAGAATAAAGAAAGGATAGTCAGCATTTTCAAGAAATACAAGTTAAAGGTGTCCTATCATTTAAAATGATATATCATGTTAGAAAGGAAACTTAAAAGCTGGCATATGCAATCTAAAATTAAATACAGATTTTGAATTTCAGGCTGTGAAGCTAAAAAGATCAAAGGAAACTCTTTACAGTTCTTTGGAATTTGGTATTATACTACCCAGGAGGTCATTTACTCCCATAATTTAGTCTGACTTATTTTGGCTTCAGTTCCATTAAAAGTATGTAGCAAAAAGAGGCCTCTTTTTAGTTTAATTTTTAACTGCAACCTGTCAGTTAAAGGGAATGAAAAAAAAAGGGGGAAAGAAAAAAAAAAAAGTGTCTGGAAAAGGATGATCTACAGAAGTACTAATAGCTTTCAGATCTTTTGACTTTTTGAGCCTGATATGGCGAGAAACTTATCTGGAAAGATTGTATTTTAACCCTTTTGACTGTTCCTGGATACAATGTGTGTTTTTATTGAAAGGAACTTATTCACTGCCCTTGAGCATATATCTTCCTTGACTGTACTGGCTTGCCTTGTTGGACATAATAATAGGAGGATCCCAAGTTTAAGGTTCCAATAGGCACGCATCAAAAGTGAGCTTGTCATCAGTCAGGAAAATATCCAGAAGTTTACCTACTGTCTGGAGAAACCCACAAAAGAGCAGGATACCTGCTGTGATGTGAAGGCAGTGGTGATGGGGCTGAACAGACTGAAAAATAGTCTTACATCATGGTATTTTGGGATCAAGAAATGCAGTAGTTCCAAAAGGATGATAAAATTTAAAATAACTTCCTTCCTTTCTGAAAAAATCTGGTATATTCCTGAAGTCATCATTTTTATTATTTTTTTTTTATATTTATTTATTTTTTATCTGTAGCAGTTTGCACAAACAAGATCTAAACCAAACAAACCTACAGGGAGTTTGTCTTCTGAGACAGCATGAAGGTTACCTGATGGGAGCAGCTGAGGTGGGCAGGGAGTGTGTTTTCCTGAAATGGGAGGTTGTCTTGCACACCAGCACCTCCCCTTTTCCCACTGGGGAATGAAAGGAGGAAGCCCATCAGTTGAACCTGCCATCTGCAAGAGGCTGGCTTTGGCCAGGCTCAAGGCCAGAGGAAAAGAGACAGGGAATGGGGCAGAGAGTCCCAGTCTGTGAGGACTTTTCCCTTCTTGACATTCAGGCTTTCAACTGATCCTGGAGAGAGTCCCAGCAAAACCACCCAAGAGCTATATGATCTCATTCCCGTGTTAAGATGCATTTGCAGAAGAACTTATGAAGACAATTCAGCCTTAGCAGTCATATCAGAAGTTGCACGACGTTATACGTATAAATATATGTGTGTGTGTGTATAACATACACACAGACATATATAAACATATGTTTTATGTATTATATAAGCATATTTTTTCTGGTTTTGATCACATAATTACGTATTTTAATTAAAAATATAATTTAATCATTTACTCTCTAAATTGTTATGATTAATTTTTTTCTTCCTTGTAATGCAATAGGGTAAATAAAACTACAAAAACAAAAGTAGTCTTGGACCATAAAGAACATGATGGACTGGCCTTGTTTTTGGCACTTGGGAAAATTGGGACCCTTGCTGTTCCATAAGAATAGACTAATGATGATCTAGTGTATACTAATAATTTCCCAGCAAGATACATGCTTGCAAATATCTTCCTGTACGATTAATACTTCTGAAAACATAGCTGTTTCTATCTGACAAAACTAAATGGATTAGAAATGTTACATTATTATTATTATTATTGTTATTTTCCCAGTAAAAGGAGTAGTGGCAGCAGAGAGGTTAATTCTCCTCTTTTCATGCAGGTATCTTCTTGGAAGAGAAGTGATTAAAGGAGTTTCTTTTTTTGGCATAAAAGTGTTTTTCTAATCTTGTTGAAGTGCCTAAAATGTGTTTGAAGAGCCAGATAAAAGCATGGACTTCTTATTTAATGAGTTATGAGTTATATGTTCCACTGTTTATTTTGCTCTGTCATTGAAACATATTTTTTTAAAATGTCTTTTTGTTCACAAAAGTCAATAGGTAATAATGATGCAAGACATATAGGATGAATTTCAACATTAAGTAGAAAAGAATGGCTCTCTCCCAAACTTGTATAATTGCAAAAACAAAGCCAGAAACAGAGTGTTCATTTTAAAAAATGTTGAAAAAGTAGTCTTTATTTCTGAGGGATACTTGGGTCAACACCAGAATCTTTATATAATTTCTTAGCAAATTACCAAAAAAAAAAAAAAAAAAAAAAAAAAAGCCCATTTCTGCCAACTGGGGTACCCAAACTGATTATGCTGATTTACTAATCCTCAATGCTAGAAGGAAGAAAAAAGTCACTATAATCAAGCAAATGTCTATCTAAAAATATAAAAATGTTGTACCATGCTACAAAAGTTCTCTGCTGGTATTAGATCCTTCAGTGAAAATTTAGGTGCAGACCTACGTTGTTTATTGAACTAAAGGCATACATGTGATAAAGATATCTCTCTGTTCTTACAAAGCTATCGACTGCTTCTGTCATCATAGGATTCCCCACTATGCTTTACCACTGGGGAAGGAATAGATCCAAAGCAGAGAAAAAAAAAGCTGCCTGAGCACATGCAGAACTTCCCTGAACAGCAGTGGCTTTTTGTGCTTCTACCATGCACTTGAAAAACCATTATGACTAAAAAAAATTCCAAAAGTAGAGCTAATATATGCAAAATGATGCTTACCTGTGATCTCCAAGGACCTGGTTAGGACCTGGTGCTCCACTGAGCAGTACACATTCCCTGGAACCATGTGTCTGCAATGTCCTGCCTAAATCTGGACATCTGAATGAGTTGACCTTCATGGAGCACACAATAGCCTCATGGGTAACAATAGCCTTGTGGAAATTTCACTGCAGAATGGAATTTGGTTGGCTTGGAAATAAATCAGAAAGCATAGAGTGTCCGCAAAAGTTCTAATTGTAACTAATCCTCAGAGAAATAGCTAGGCATTACGTTAGCTCTGCTATTCTCAGAAATTGAGATTCTCCATGTTAAATATTTCTTTTTTCACTATCGCTCTGTCCTCTTCATCTAAACCTGGCTGCCCTCTCTTCCCCCAGAAATTGCAAGAGTTGGAAGGCGCAGCAGTCCAGCTTCAGTATCCATTGAGATCAAACCTAAAGAAATGGACCCATCTCTATTCAAAATGAATTTCCTTTATACAAAAAACACAAAGGAAACTGAAGCTACATTTCTAAATACTGAAAAGCAAAGAATAAAAGGTGACTTTTCCCTTAAAGTGTTCTATGCCAACGTCATTTAGTGCTTTGGCAAATCCCAGGATATTCTAGAAGGACTAGTTTAGGGTAGCAAGCCATGCACATACCTTTTTCATTATCCCTTTATTTTCAAACACAGGCCTACAGAAATTCCAGTGTTCTGAACTCTCACAGGAGGATGGAGCAAACAGAAAAGATCTTGTTAAAACTGTCCTTCTCCAAAGACTACTTTTTTTTATTATTTTTTAAATACTCTTATATGGGAATAAAGAAACCAGGTTTAGCTGAGTATGTTCACTGTGCTAGCTTCCAGCAACTTCTTGTATTTGTCAATGGCACCAACCAGCTGCGGTTCTATTTGTCTCTGGATAGGGTGCATGAAAGGAGACTGAAATACTAGGCAGAATGACTTATGTATATGGATAGATTTCATGAGATCTGGCTCAAGGTGCTATGGGTTCTGCTCCTCTGGTGTAAACCAATTATTAACAATAATTAGTATTTAGTTACACAGAAGCAGTTCTTACACAAGCTTAGTGCCTCACTCTTGTGTTCTTTCTGTCAGTCATCTTTCAACCTGGATTTAACATTAGGAGTACCTTGAATATTCTTCTGTCATCCCTAGCAACCCCCACTTTGCTTTGAACTACAGTTTTTTACGAGCATCTTTGATAGCTGATTTTTTTCCTCTCCTTCGCTCTTTCCTTCTTCATTAAAACACCCTTTAAAATCCTTTCATTTCTCCCTTAGAGGCTGGCTTTTTTTCTCTTCTTTTCAACCTTTGCTCACCTCCTGAAGTAAAAGGTCTCAAGGTGGATATTTTGTCTTTCCAGCCTATAGGTTCTCTCTTCACAACTGCGTATCTCCTTCCTTGTTCTCCAAACTTCCACCACAAACTGCTCAAATAATATTTAGGTACTTATTGTATTGTATTTTTGAGCTTTGTGCAGATGATAGTGTATATAAATTACAAGCAAATAATAACTTGATATTGAAATTGAAATATTATGCAAGGAGAATGCCATAATTTGAGCAAATCAATAAGGGTTAATGAAACCTAGATCGTTAGACTAACTTGATATCTTTTGATTAAAACTTTAGGATATTATATGTATGTAGGGAGAAATTATTATGTTAAGTGCTTTGATTTGATATCACAGAACATTTTATTACAAAACCTGAATATTACAAGATCATATTAAATTGTTAAACATGGCATTTGTTTCAAAATGTAGTTGCAAGTGGTGGGTTATCCACTGAGTATGCTTGTTTCTAGCACTGAGTATGCTTGTTTCTAGTGTGTTGTTAGCCTTTCTGTATTTGGTAACTTAATTCATAGGGTGGAGAAAAACATTTACAAGTTCTAGAAAAAAAATAAAACTGTGAATAGAGCATATACATAAAATATTAAGGAATAATGAAAGCTTATTAGGCTTTTTTGTGCATAATCAAGTAGGGTACAATCAAATTGCATTTCAGTGAAGGTAAGATCATACACTGAGGTAAAACAAAGAATGTGTGTGGACGCTTCAAGAAGATTGCACTTATCCCTGAAAACAATTACACTGAAAGAATCGGCATGAAGGTTAAGCATGTTTTGTCACTTATGTGTAAAGTTTGAGTGTGAACCTGAAGCCAAAATGTGCCATCTTACCCCTGCTGAAGAAAAATAGGTCTATAAGCAGGGATCTCAATTGACTCTATGGTGAGAAATGACCTCTCCTGAAATACAGTCTTTTTCCAGAAACTATATTTGTAGAGATGTAGAACAACAAGAAGAGTCTGAGAAGAGATAGGAGTATGATTAAAGGCCAAATAATCTGCTGTATATTGAGAAACTCAGAGAGCACTATCAGTTCATCAAAGTAAAAATTAAGGGCTGATTTAATTGCAGTCTTTAAGTATGTATATGAAACAGAAATGTGATAATACATGCCTCTTCAGTTTGATTAATAAAAACACAACAATATTCAGTGAATCCAAAGCTGCATGTAAAATCTTGATCTGAAAAATAATCATAAAAGAGGTTAAAAAGGTATACATTTTTGTCCTAGTGAGGACTGTTAATCACTGAATCAATTTAAGCAGAATTGTGGTAGTTTCTGCATGACTAAAAATTTAAACAGTGGAGATGAACTTTTTAATTTTTTTTTCATGAAGGAAAGTAAAGACTGAGCAAGACAAAAATGAAGGAAATACTATGGTATACAGGAGGTCAGACAAGATGTTTAGATGTTCCCTTCTGTTTTCACATTCTAAGAATCTAAGCAGGTACTTGTTCAAAGAATGTATAATATTGTCTTCTATGTGATTACTCATATACTTTAAGTTGAACAGGTGTTTAAGTGCCTTGCTGGATCAGGGCCAAGCAGAGCTAGTCTGGTAGCATGCCATTTCAGTGCCCCTTCTGCAGCTGGACAGGGCAGGATAGGACTTAGGGCTGGTATGCTACCAGCAGTCACATTGCACCAAGTAATTGACTTAGAAAACAATGTCAATTAAATGGTACAACCTGAACTAATTTTTCAAGGAATAGAGTACTGGGATGAAATGTGGCACTAACACATGGATATTACATCTGTGTGGCTCTCCTGATTCATGGAAGGTTTCTGGAGTCCTGTCTTGGGTGTACTGCTATAAAGGCATCCTCTTTGTAGGTAGATGTTACACTACAATAGGAGTTATCTTCAAACAATTTGTATACAGAGCATAAGGCTGTTCTAATCACTATCATAACTGATGCAGCTACAGTAGTATTAAATGGTTGTGTAGACAAGCTCTTCATAACATACATTAGTGATTGTGGCTTTCTTCCTTTTGTTAGTTTCTCAATTCCTGCTCTATGTAATAACTAGTTTAATGATCTGATTTATGTGCACAGATGTAGGATGCAATCCTCTGGGCAAAGGATGCCTGAGCATTTTACACAATTCATCTGTCTTTGACGTGTAGCAGATCAAAATAAAGTTCTAAAAGGAATAGCTGGATGGAAAGGATCTGCTAAAAGACTTATAATCTTATTGCACCAAGTTATTGACTTTTATCTGACAACTTTTGCGCTGCTTATCTTTCTCCCCTTACACTCATCATTGCTGCTGTCTGGTAAATGCTTTCTTTTTCTCATATCTCTGCAGATTTCTCCATTTATCTACTATTGTTCTGCCAGTATGTTAATGGAGAAGAGTTGGCCTCCATATCCAGCAGCTTTAGTACTACAGCTTATTTGATTAGAGGTTCTCTAACTATAGTGTACATACAGTAGTACACAAGACACCTCAAAGTAGTATGTTAGTCCTGTGTGAGGAGCTAAATGTCTTCTCCTGTCATCATGGTTTCTACTGACAGCAGTAGTTAAGTATGTTTGGAAGTTACCTTTGGAACTATTATAGGTCTTTTGAGGAAGTGCTGGTTTCAGTCAAAATTAAGATGACTAATACTGTAAGGTATGGCTTGGCCAAAATGCTAATCTCATATGAAATGACTGTAATCCACATAATTTCAGTGGTACTGCTTGATACCTCAGGATAACTCCAGCAAACAGCAAGAGGTTTCTTGAACTTCTGACAACTTTCTAGGTTGTGTTCTGTGCCTGCTGCTGCTGCTCCAGATGAAATAGTGTAGTTGGAGACACAAAGACCACAAAGTCTCCAAAATGGGTGGGCAAATACTTGGTGAATATTTAGGCTATGTTTCTCAGAAGGCGTCTCATGTAGAGCCTCTCAGCAAATTCAGGGTGGTGTTCTGGGTTGAAGGGAGGTTTGCTAGCATATACTGTTCTCTAACAATGCTGCCCTTATACAAGTCTTCAGAGGGCCAAAGAAACCAGCATGCAAAGGGCAGTCTTGTTCAGCATCCCCTTGTGCTGGAGGCTCAGGGCTGAAAGAGCAGCAATAACTCTACCTCTTTAAAGTGCCCATCTCTCTCAAAAGCTATGTCAAACAAACCTTGACAGTACACAGAGACTGGATCTTTCAAAATGGGTATGCAGTCCTGTGCATCGCCCACTCTTAAGAAGATAGCTATAAAAATCTTTGGGTTTTGTTTTTTTTTGTATTTAAAAGACCTCAAGCTTTTTCCTTGGTAGGTCTGTATGTACAGTGCAATTATGCATGCATTAAGCACTAAATGAAAACAAAAGGCATTTAATGTTAATTACAGTAGAAAGTCACCATATTGTGATCATACACAGCTCTACTACTGCAGCCCAGCTAGATATCCCACTTTCATGCAAACAACAGAACCAAATTGAATTACATAAAAGAAGCTACATACTGACTCCCAGCAGTATGTTTTGACAAAACACTTTGTCTACTTAAATGATTTCAGATGCTGTAGTCAAAATCCTTGACTGCAAATAATGGGTTCATAAAACCTATCTTTAAAATTTTACCTGACAGTAATGCTGTGCAAATATCTGCACTTCTAGTTCACCTTCTCCACTTGTTTACATCAGGATTTTAATAGAGTGGCTGTCACAGAACAACAGCTAAAGGCCACTGTTTGATAAGTTGCTGTAAAAATAGACTGTTTAAAATGAGAATTTCCTTCTTAAATTCAGCCATCACAAAAAGGTGGTGGTTAGGAAAATATTGAAGATAGACAATTTCTAGACTGCAATAAAGTCCTTTCAAGTTCAGTGACATTCTAACAGGCAATGACTTTGTAAAAAACTACATTTCCCATCTGTCTTCAGTGTTGCTGAGAAGCGACAAAAATACAAGGAAAACAGATGAATAGAAGAAAAGTCAAGAAATAGACAGATGGTAGACAGACAGACATTTCTATTTTCGTATTGGCTCACTTATTCTCCATAGTATATAGTTGAAGGACAAACTGACAACTTCTTAACTACCTGAAGAAATAAATGAAATTCAGGAAAACCACCAAACTTTAAATGTAGAGCAAAAATCGAAATGAAGATCTTCTGTTAGTCAGCCCTACCTTAGAGCTGCTGGCTTTCCCCATGCAGAGTGGCTGAGCAGAAGGTAGCTGGATGCTGATGGCCCTGCATGACCTCCAAGTATGCACATCCAAGGCTCAACTCACAAGAAGTCACCCTACACAGCAGCAAGTCTATACTGAATTGCTCTCATCATGCAAGGTGTGGGGTATGGGGAGGGAGTGTATTTTAGCCTCTCACTTCTTTCCTGAGGAGAAGGCATGATTTGGAGGGAGGTTTACTTTACACTGGCAAGAAGAGTGTGCAGCCACTGCTGTGCTCTTCTGTCATGAGGCAGAATTGTTCATTTCTGAGTTTTCACAAAAAGAGAGCGACTCCCCATCATCTCTAATAGCTGGTTAAGTGGCATAGCTGAATCCTATCTGAATTCAATATCATGCAGAGTAAGATTTCTATGAAGCTACTTGTAAAGGAGAATTTCAGAGCCAGAAAGGAGGGAAGAGATATGCAGACTGGTTTAATCTGTTTAGTTTTGTTTAATCTAAGTTTATTTTTTCCAAATGAGTTATTGCACTCTGTTGGAGAGAGAAAAATCTCAGTAGGTTTTTCATAACCAAAAGTCTTAGAAACATAATTAAAAATACTGTTATATTAAATATACAAAACATGCTTCCTTGGTAGCTATCGGTAACTTTTTTTTTTTTTTTTTTTTTTGTGGGGGGGGGGGGTGGGGTGTTATTTCAGTATTCCCTGATTTACTGCTGTGTAAATTCTGAGATAAAGCTTGCACCTCTAATGAGCTTTTGCCTTGTGCAACTCAAGGGAGAAAGACATAAAATCTGGAATCTGAGTAGGTATGAGGCTGCTAAAGCCTGTTCTGCTAGCCCCTACTTCTGTTCACCCATATATCTCTGACTCCTCTGCCAGTATTACAGAAGAATTTCTTTTCCACTTATTCAGGGCTCATTTTATGAATCAGTCATACTCACCATTGATCAGAATACCTCTTCCAGATGAGAGAGTTGGGCTTACCCTCAGGCCTAATACAGCAAATGTCCTGTATAGTTCTCCAGAGCTACAACAATAATAGCAGTAACAGCAGGACGTCACTAGAAATCTCTGGAGGTCCCACTGAAATCAGAGCTTTAATGAGCACATACAAATCTATGCCAGAGCATAGCACCCCCTCAGCAAAAAAATATGTTGACCTAGAGCCTGCACAGGTGGGACCATGGAGGAAGAAAACAGTATTCTCCATTCTGCTAAATCCTTGGGAAAAATAGTCATGATTATTTAATGAGGAGTGATTTTTATAACACTTTAAGAGGCCTGCCTCATCATGCAGAGGGAGCTATGAAGCAGGTTTAGTAGGACTAAGGTTAGTAAAATTAGGCAAAAATCTATTGTTAGTTCTAACAAGTCAATATATAAAACTGCAAAGGCTTTGAATGCTTATTTATGTGATGAACAATAACAATAGTTTCATATCTCAGAGTTTGTCAATTCCCTCCCTGTGTTGTCTCTGAACCCCATGTAGTTGTTAGTATAGGGAGTTGGAGCCATGCCTGATGCTTTCAGAAGTACTGCCCTCACAAGGCGAAGGCACCGAAGCAGTGTGAACACTCATGAAACACACATGTTGTGGACTCCGTAAAGCTGTAATTCCCTTTTCTTCTATCCCTTCAGCCTCTGGGGGTGTGTGCAGAATCATCCCCCACTCCCTACCCCTGACGAGGAGGTAGATACCTATGTTAGTCCTTTCCCCTTTACCTTATCAATACATACTGCTAACAGCACATAATAACTCCACTTATTTATTGCATTCTAGGAGTTGCTGAAGACATGTATTAGATGCTGTGCTTAGACTGTACCCTCAAAATCCTTTTTAACAGACAATACTAGAATGCCTATAAATTGTCAGGATGGTTATTATTAAATAATTTGTACCTGTGCAGTGACTTCCAGCAAAGACTCTAAAATGCTTTGGCATTAAGAGAAGTCTCTCAATATTTTCTGAGGAAAGAACTATTTCTGGTCAGAACCCTATGGGGAGATATTGCTGCCATTTGGGTTTCTCTTGTCTTGTCTGGTTCAATTCCCAGTCTAGCTTTTTCAGGTCTTTTATTATTATGATTATTACTATTATTACTATTATTACTATTGTTACAGTAAAAATACAGAAGTCTGGGTTATTATCAAGGCTCTCTCTATTCTACTTGTGACTTTTAATGTCCCAGAGAACAGCATGAATATAACTTTTTTGCTCATTTGCTGTCTTTAAGCCATCTTCATGGGAACAGGGATCTTAGATATAGATCTGAAATATAGATCTGATTTTTCCTTCTCCTTTTATTTTTTTTTTTCCTTACTAAAAGTGTTTGTTTAAAAAGGAAGATGAAAAAATACAGTGAAACTCAAAGATACTCAAGGAAATCAACTCACCTGATACAGTATGGAAAGGGATTTAGTAGTATGGCCCCAAAACTGGTGCTCTAACCATCAGTCAACAGCTTTGCTTTTTATGTTAAGTTGTTTTTAAACCAAGAATACCTGAGAGATGTGCAAGGAAAATTAAGATTGCATATTGATGGAAAAAATGTAAAATACTCTGAAATATAGGAGATAGGGTGATGGAGACTGACCTCAATCACCTATTATTTGTGTAATTTTAATTACTCTCCCTTTAATTTAAGCAGCTGACACACACTTTCAGTGGTGTTCAGAAAGTTAATAGGGCAGCTGAGTAAGGATTTTAAGGTCATATTCTTGTCCTTTGGTGCTTATTTTATTTATTAGCTGCTGCATTAATATTCTTATGATTACAGAAATGATCATTTATGTATATAATGCATGCTACAATAGTATAGGCTTATTAATATTTTAATATTTATTTCTGAATCGTTCTTCCCATCCTTGATTTTTTAGTACTAAACTCACAAAAATACACTGGCATTTATATCAAGCTTCTTCCTTTTTTACATTATTTCTTAATTATGGTATGTAGTCATCAGTTTGCTGACAACAACATTCTTGTATGTCACTCTTTGATTCCACCCTTCCCAACTGAAATTAAAATATTGACAGAAATCATTTAGCATGAACAGTGGAAACATTCAAAATGGCATTTAAAGTAGAGGAGCTTCTACATTTATCACTTCTAAATATGTGCATTTGTTCCTGTTTTTCAGTTACATAAAGAGTTACACACGCAAAACTAGTGTGCCATTTTATGCATGTCTTGCATGTAGATAAGTGGTGACATTTAATTGGAGTTACTTTGTAAACCCAAACAAACCGCAATTTGTCATATAAAAATAGAGAGGACTTGATGTTTCTGGGTCATTATATCTTCAGTGGAGGTGGAGGGGAATAGATAGACTACCAGTGTTCATGGTGTTTGGCCCGCTCATTTCTTAAAATTTTCCCCCCCCTTTATCTGCCCACTTATTTATGCATTTCTGTCTTTCTTGGTCAGCAAAGTGCAGGAAGGGAAGACAAACACAGAACATGGAACTGGCTAAGGACCTGCCTGCAAGTTAAAGCAGTAGCTCTCAAAAATATAGGTGTTCCAAGCACTTGTTTAGCGAGCTGCAGAGGACACAGGGGCTCTCCATGCAGGAAGAGATGATGGTGGTGTGGACCTGGTGCTGTGCTGGGATGGCCCAGCTGAACACATTGCAGCAGGGACAGAGCTCAAATGACAGTTGTCTTGGTAGGCTTCTGGAGAGGTAGTGGACATGCTCCTGTACCCCCTTCTCTGGCTGGAGATGCCCTGCCTCTCCCAGGGGCGTCCCTCTGAGCATTTCTACCCCTCTGTGCAGGTCCCACCTCCCACCGCTCCAATTGCTGTGCGACTTGTGAAGGGGAAACTCCCCACTCCCACCCCTCAGGCTTTGGAGTGGTGGCTTTGGACAATGCTATGCCTCTTTACTCCTGAGCTTTGTAATGAGCTGAAGGCAATGGGTGTGCTAATGAGGTGCGTCAGAAAAACTGACACTGGACTGATGACTGTTAAAATATTTCTCATAATCCATTATGTGTTTTCATGATTATTTTTTCTTCCTACATGGGCACTTTTTATTGCTTTGGTGTTTAGAGGTTAGCTTATGATGGACCTTGAACATCCCTTAGGCTTTACAAACAAGAGTGTGTATCAATAGTATATGTGTGATGTAGTGACACACGTTAGTAAGTATTATCTGTTTTAAATTCATTGCAGTGAATCGATCTCATAATGTTAACAAATCTTTTTACATATCATCCTGAAATGTCTATTAAACTTAAACAGCAAGGTTTAGACATTGAGTAATGGGTAATGACATCATGGTCAGCATTAGGATCTGAAGAATTACAGAGATATGAGAGGGAGTCTGTTTTCCTGTTGTCAATAAATGTTGTAAATCCTAAATCAGACAATGTTGCAGTAATATAAAGACATAGCACTCTAAAGAAGACATAAAAAAAGCAAGAGCAGGAAGAAGATGGTCTGCAAAGAGCCAAAACTTCTTAGCACTTCACAGGGTCTTTGCATGTGGTCAAGGCAAATTTCAAATACACTGTATTGTCATTGTTCTATATTTAGTTGTGCAACTGCTAGAAAATTCAATCTTCACTCTATCATACAAATAAATAGGCTTGTGGAAACACTTGTCATTTTAATCCCAGCATGCTAATGCCCCCTGTGCGAATATAGATTTCTCAATTAAACTAAAGTAATTTGATGAAAGAACAAGTCTCACAGGTCCAAGTAAAGGTTTCAGTAACAACAGCCTCAGATATTTATTGTTAAAGTGTTTTCCACTGTATGGTGCATTGCTGTGGCTTAAAGTTGTACATGGATTCTTTGCTTAGATGCACCCCAAAAAATGCATGTTCCAGCGGGAAACCCATGAAATAGTCTGCAATGTTGCTATGCTGCTGAAAGCACGTTTAAACATCCCATAGAGTTAAATTTCTGAGTTCCCTTGGAGCTGCTATTGCAGTGATATGGAGCCCTGATGCTTTTTTCTGGGATATTCTTTGATGTAGGCCTATGCCAACTTGTTTCTAAGAGAGATCCAGACCCACATTCTATTTTAAGGGCTAGGACAAAATGTGTGTCTCCAGCCAAAGAACAGGAATCATAAATAGGTGAAATGACCTCACATTAATACAACCCATGTAGCCTTATCTACTTACAATGTTTTATATTTTTAACTACTGGGTATTTATAAAAAGTCACCATCCCTATTGGCATTTGACAAAGGACACAGTTAAATGGAACTGGCATTTTCTTATTCATGTTGTTGAGCTACTAGAATTAAGGTTCAGGCATCATATGATACTGCATGTTTTACGGATATAAAAGACGTAATTCCTGTGTAGGCACCAAGATCTAACATTTCTACCAGAGAAGTTTGACTTCATTCCTTTTTATAAATAGAAAAATATATTTTCCAAGTCTTCAGTGATGACATTAATTTTAGTGCTTTGTCTCACACAGGATTGTGCCTTATTACACATTTTTAGAGATGTGCTTTCCAGAATGCATGAGAATTTTATTTTAATTACATTTTTCTCTGAATTGTGCCACATTATTTTCTCCCTTTCTTTAATTTGTTCATTTTTAGGCCATAAATATTATTAACCCACAGAGATTTGTTTCTGCTTTCTTTAGTTAATTAAAGACACCGTTGGATTTATCTTATGCTACCACCAGGAGGGCACAACAAGTGAAATATTGTATTACTAGATGGTTCATTCATTAGCATAAAATAATCAGTGCTTTTGAATACTAGCACTTCAATGTATCGGGTTTGGGTTTTTGTGATCTCATCTAGGAAGCAACAGCAGCAGTAGAGGGATAAAGAAGACTGAGAGAGGGAAAAGAGAGTCAGCAACACAGCTGTTAAAATTAGAAGGATTCCTGAAGAAAAACAAAAACAAAAACAAAAACAAACAAAAAAAAAAAACCACTGGGCATTTGACAAAAAGGAGAGTGCACAAATGAAGCTTGCCTGGGAGCATGTCTAACTGGCACCTAGAACACAACATGAGAGTAAGCTAAATTCCCTACTCTGCTACTAGCAAGATTGAATAATTACAAAATCATTCATTCTAGCACATGATTTCTCCCTTTTGGGGAAGACAAACAAACAAACATATGGTCATACCAAATATTTCTACTGATACCATCTAGTATTTATCAATATACTGTTATTTTTCCAAAAGGAATGATGTCCAACGATGGCATACATAAATATAGAGACATATGCAAATATTTAATGTATGTTGTATCTACTTGGAGATATCTTATCACTGAATATCAGAGAATACCTATTACTCCAGAAGCTATTCTCTGTCTTTCTCACTCCCTGGTGGAAGAGTTTGGGTCACCTGTAGAGAGAGACTGCGTGCTTAGGCACTATCTTAGGCCTCCTTCAAAACCCTTTTCCCTAGGTATTTCTCCACCTTCCTTCTGAGCTTTTCATGTGTGTATGAAAAATTAATAGGACTCAGCTGTATTGCCTTTTCTCCCTAATTTCATCAGAGCGTAGGAAGGTGAAGCAATGATATAATAGGGGAGACTGAGGTTCCATGCCCAAAACAAGGAAATCTACTTACACAGAGGCCCCCTCTGTATACAGATATAGGTGGTGTGACCTATTTCTGGGGGTTTTCTTCCATTTTGGGGAGAGACACTAGTAATTCATTCTTTCTTTCTGAACAATAAAATAAGAACCCAGACACATTGATTATTAATCATTCATCTGGGGACTCTCCTCCCTCTTGACCAATGACATAATCTTCAGTGAACAATATGTATACTGTAATTGACATTTGCACAAAAAAAAAAAAAAAAAAAAAAAAAATCAGGTTATATTGTATGCATCTGCACTAATAAAAATAGTCATCTTTCAAATCCTGCTTTTCAAAGTCTCACTGAACAGACTTCGATATCTATATAGCATTTGTTTTGACCTTCGCCTCTCTGATCTCGCTGCACTGGGGAACTCTACAGCAATACAATATAATGGAAGCATACTTTATTAAAATACACATTTAGGCTGCAATCTTCAGGAAGCTCCAGTCAGGTGCACAGGAAGCATTGTATCCATTTGGAGGTTCAGCCTCCTCAGGCTTCACATAAAATTCCATCTATATATGTCACTCTGAGAGTCAGTTGCATAATTATCTTCTAAACAGCACTGTTGATGAGTTGTGTAATTACAGTAACTCAACAGGTCATTCCAAATTGAGTCTATGTTTCTGCTTGTTTAAGATCCCTATTTTTGATATCACAGATAATTTAATGCTATCTATCTGTTATGGTAACCAAGAGTTCTAGACAAAGATCAGTCACTCCTACTTGAAGATGAGTCACTATTTTAGCATGTCCTACTTCCAGAAGAATTATATATTTTCCTTTGCTTTGTTTTGCTTTACTTTGAGAGAGAACAAGGAAGTATACCAGTAGCTGCTGCAATTGTATATACTCTGTTTTCTTCCATAAAAGACACCCAGATGCGTATGAACCTTTGAATAAGTAGGAAAAAAAAAAAAAAAAAAAAAAAGTGTTTGTTATTTTTAGATTTTTTTATGCAGAGATTTTGTTTTGTTTTTAGCAATGCTAATGAATAACATCTAGGCTTACAGCAAGCAATTAGCACATAAAAATTCAGGCTTTTGTAAAAATAATATTAGCTACTAGATACCATTTTTTGTATGCATGTTAAAAGGATAACATATTATTTTTGTTCAGGTGTACTACAAAAAGCCGCTATCTTTGAGGCTGATGCAATGATCATGGAGGAGGCAGGATAGACCAGTGAAATACAAAGAGATAGGAAATAGCACACCTTCAATCCCAGAGAAGACTCCATGCCATTAGTATGTATTTCCAGAAGTGTGACGAGTGCAGGAATCACAATAGAAATTACTGTATTTTATTTGTAAGATAACCTTGAAATAATGCACTTAGAGAAATTAATTTTGTTTTCAAAGTATTCTCTTGGATGATGAATTCTCAAGCACTGTTACTTTAAACAGTGACTCCCTGCAGAATCAAATGCTGAAATGTATTAGGAAATACTAGTCCTTATGATTTTCCTTTGGAAAATATTACTACTGTAGTAATTTTAATTAAGGAAGAATTTAGCACTTTTGAATTTGTATTCCCAATGTCAAACTCTTTTGTTATCACACTTACACCTCTGTTATTAATGTTAGCCATGGTTTGCAAAAGAGGAAAAGCTAGTTATCAATGAATAATTCAGGCTCCATAACTGTCAGACCTCATTATTTTAAATAAGGCCTGGTAGTTCCAGTTGTAACTGGCTAATTGCATCATTTAAACTTAAACTGTTAGAATATTTCACATAATTCACAATTTTAAAAAATTTTAATACATTCAAAACTACTGTAGTACATAGGGCAATTTGCTTTAAACCAGGCTAAGAGAACAAAGAGACATTCTAGTTGCGATACGAGTCCTCAAGTGGTTAAAATAAAAGAACTAAAACTTCAATGAAACTGATATGTACAGTATTTAAAATGAAACCTTATCATTAGATGGAAATGATGTAAAATACTTAAAAAGTGGAAGCTGAAAAAATTAAAATATCTGAAACTAATGAAATAAATTCTGATACCCAATAAAACTCTGTTGCAAAATAATCCTAATGCTGTTAGTGAAAATTTTTCCTGTGTGTGGTCATATACTCTTCTTTGATTTGATTTTTGGCCATAAACACATAATTCCCAAAGCAGCTAAAAATAGATGGCATGTCAAACTTTTAAAAAAATTGAAGCAGTGTTTTCCAAAGGGCTCTAGGGAGTTACTGTTATTTGTTAATAATTTTAGTTTATGATTAGATAATTTTAACAATATATGTATGTTTTAATCTGATAATGGTTTACCCTTGATAATATTGACCTGATAAAATGAGAAGGAAATATATTTTACATGTATTTTCCTTCACAGAGTATACCAAGCAGGAAGACTTAAGGGTTATTTGTAAAGTAGGCTAATCTTAAAATGTTGTTTTAATCTTTTGCTTCAGCTTCATTCTCAGATTACATCCATCAGTTTATGATTTGTATCCAGGATCTCTAAAGTGTGAGAGATTAAGATATACTTATAAATGTGACTCTTAAAAAAGACAGTACAGCTCAGGTCTGTACGGAAACCTACTTCTATGTTGTACATTCAGACTGGTGCAGTAAGGGTGTTTTATCCTCATTTTCCAGTTGGGATACTGATGTCCAAGTAAACTATATAATACTTCTGTAGTCTCTCTCCCTCTCTCTCACACACACGTGTGCAAACACACACACACACACACACCATGCTTCTGAAACAAAAAGAATTTGTCTGGGACCCAGTCTGCCTTACAACTTCAATGGGCTGCTGCAAGACAAATCATGGTAGAGTACCCAAGTGTTATAAAAATGAAAAAAAAAAAATGCATTTGATATCTCTGCAATCACTCCATCGTTTTCTCTTTCTTTCTTTCTTTCTTTCTTTCTTTCTCTCTTTCTTTCTTTCTTTCTTTCTTTCTTTCTTTCTTTCTTTCTCTCTCTCTCTCTTTCTCTCTTTCTATCTTTCTTTCTCTCTTTCTTTTTCTTTCTTTCTTTCTCTCTCTCTTTCTTTCTTTCTTTCTTAATAATAATAATAAATAATAATATAAGAAAAACAAAACCCCCAGCTCTCATGTTGAAAAAAACGATGAATTTCAGCCCACATATCCATTAAAAACATCATTAAGGCTGTGGAGGTTACACAGCAAGGGCTTGGATCTTAGCTGATATGTAGCAGCCTTGCATTGCTGGATATCTTGTAAAAGCCACCCCTACATTTCTGCATCATACTGGAGGTCATTACAGAATATATACAGAAATTGTGTGCATTCTTGTGTTTGAGAGCAGAATCGGTGCACCACACAGATTAGCTTCCTGGGTTTTCGACATGCTGAAACCGAGCCATTTCTACTTGTGCAAAAAACACATCTAGGAATAATTGGTCCCCACAGAGATGCAGACTATCATATTCTCACATTCTTCTGAGATCTGTAAACTAAAAGCCTGGGTTTCTTGGGAGATGTATCTTTTAAGAAGACAGACAACATCAGGTTGAGTTTTGCAAATCTTTGCTTAAGGCACATTTGAAGACCGTAAAAATTCTCTCCCCACCCCTCGATTCCATCCTTACTCATCATGAGAGCTTTGCACCGCCTGGGCAGGAGTTAGCAGGAGGTTTCTTCAGGTAAATCAATTAAATTTAAATTTTTCCATGTTACCTGTATGTGGTCTAAAAATATTATATGAAAGCTCTCATAATTATGGGCTTAAAATACCTTATTTTTCCAGTTGCTATGTATTTTGTAGATAATCACAATAACAGTGGTTCTCCCCTCTCAGAATGTAACACGGTGATATGCCTAAAAATGCTAAATAACTCTTGCAGTCATTACTTTGAGTACCATACAAACCCCAGTGGCTGGATTGGGATGGTAAGCCCCAACATTTTTGGGGATGTCTGTGCAGTATGTCTTAGTGAACTGAACTAGAGAGTTACTCTAGGAGGTCTCATTTCAATGAAACAGTGGCTGAGCCATGTCCAGAAAAATAAATACATACATACATACATAATTCCAGTCATGTTATGGTCAGGTAATATCTAGCAAAGAGAAAGGCCAATGAGACAGAAAATGGTGTATCACAGGTGTTCTGAGTGCCTACAGCTGGTTGTAAAATTTTATCATATCCTAAACATGCCCCATCCTGGTGGTCGAGACTAGTGCTTTAATTGTCAGGTTTGAGATTGGCATTCAGAGTCTGGTACCCCAACAAAGTCACAGCGCTGGCAGCCAGTACCTGCAAGCTACTTTTATTTCTGGGATTCTTATTCTCTTAGTTCTGTTTTGGTTTATTTAAGGATGTTTATTAGGTGAGTTCCTCATATTTAACTCACTGGAGAACTAGAGTCAATGTTTGAAGATAATGGATTAGACCAGGGACAAATGGGAGATAATGATGTTCAGATATTTTAGTTTGTATCACGGTACGTCTGGTGACATAGAATAATATTCACAACTGTTTATAAGATAAAATAATGTAACAATACTCAAACAAACTGTAAATTTATAAGGCTCACTAAAAAGACCGTTAAAACTGTACTGATTTTAAAAGTCACGATGCTATAATGATAATATTTTAAATTTAAATCCATACTGACACCACTCTTTTTTTTATTATTTTTTATTTTTTTCCTGTGGTCTTTCCACTAATGGGATACAGTCAAATAAAAATTAGTAAAACAAGTTGCATTTCTGAGGAAGGAAATATTTGCTCTTCTTGTCTGGCAGTGTCTGGAGACTTCTGCAATTGTTTACTGTGTTTACTGTCTGTAGGCTGTTGTCAGCTCAGTTGTCTGAACTATAGCTTCATTTTTAAATATTTTTCTCTGAAGAAAACACCAGCTAGGTCTCTGAATGCTTTATGTCTGTGGCCACATAAGATAGCAAAACAAAAGGGAGACTTACTATTGTTTGTCTTGAAATTAGCCAGCATTGGCTTCACCCTTGTCAAGGGCTGGCTCCCTGCAAGGAAACTGACAGCCAGGTTTATGGTATACTAGATATGTTTCATCAGTGAAAGGAATTGAGTTCTGTTTGTGTACAGAGCATGGTCTTAAAGTTAGTGATTTCACTGACAAGGAAAAAAATAAAATAAAATAAAACATCTTTTTTCCTCAAAGTTATAGACACCTAGTTGAAAAATACATGGTAGATGGAGATGTACAGTAAGCAGTTGGTGCAGATACAGTGGGTAGTGTTCCTACGGCACATATTCACTCTGAAGGGTCATTCAAAATGCCTCTCTACAAAAAGCCAGAATGTAAATAATGTCAACAGTCTATGAAAGCAGGTGATTTAGGTCACTGAGCAGTGTAAGTTGGTTAAATTGTATTATTCCTTCAAATACTTAACATACATCTGAGCTATTCACTTGCTAGAGTGAAGAGAGGCAAGGAGAAAAGAGGCTTGTTTTACTTTGCTTGTCTGTAAAATCTTCGCTATGGAGAACCATCCACTGCTTTTGAAAAGAAAGCAAACAAATGGAAGCATGCAGTGCCATTGAACGTTACAAAAAATGTTTGGAAAGACTGCGCATGATCTAGCCAAAGAGGGAGATCTGAAACTAGTCACAAATTATAAGAAGAAATATATGTGAGCATCACTTGAGAACTATGAAAGAAGGAGGAAAGGTTTTTTTTATTGGGATAAAAATGTCAACAAATGTCTCATTATTCTTAGATCCATTCTTACTGCAAGAAAGCAACAGACCTGAGTTAGAAAAAAAAAAAAAAAAAAAAAGAGAGAGCAAGAAAATTCAATATTTAAAGTGTATATAAAAGCTGAAAAATTGAATTAAATTTCAGGCTTTACAAGCTCCCCTTTCTCAGCTTTGATTGAAATCAGGCCAAACATTGAGTATCTTGAAAATCCCTTTTGTATCTTTTCTAGACAGTGTCCAGCAATCTTACTTGTGCAACTGGTCAAAGGAGGGTTCTGAGATTTAGACTATTACCAGACTTTGCTGGAGAGGCTAATAGGGTACAAGAGATCTCCTCCTGTGTTTTGCATTCAAAAATCAGATCCAGTTGCAGCTGCTCTTGGGGGAGCCCCGGGACTGTGGTTTTAGCCCTGTTACACAGGAGAACCAGATCCCCAGGGCCAGGCTGAGCCACCAATTGATGGGAACTTGCAGACCAATCTTGGTATGCTATGGAGGAAGGCTTCCCTCATTACAGACTGTTACTTGGGATGTCAAAACAAGGCAGTGGCTAGGAATCAGTGTGGCATCTGTTGCACAATGTGGTTGCTTACCAGATTAGAAATCCTATAATCAAATATATTTATTTCACCATGGGAAGATGTTGTTACTCTTCTCTGTTTCAGCAGAAAACAAAGAGAACTTCTCAGCTGTGGATACTTGCTGCTGCTACTGTGTTTTCAATACAATCCTTTTACATATACATGCATCCCACCTATGAACATTTCTATATGCATATTTTAAGTAGGGAAACACTCAAAAGCAGATGCATTGAGGATCATTCTTCTGCCAATTACAAAGCTGTCAGGAGTGCTGTAGCTGAACTCTGAGAATAGAGCAGTGAGCTAAGGTAGAGAACAACAATATTTGACATAGCCGGTCACAGCTGACATTTCTGTTCTTGATCCACTGAATCATCTGAATCCTGTAAGAACATTCATCATGGAAATAGTCTGAGACAGAGAAATAGACTGAGCTCTCTTACAGAATCTATTCTTGACCCAATCTGTGATGTTAAGAAAGGGCTCTGATAGCTACATATATTCTGTTCACTCATAAATAATAGGGGGGCACTGTTTACTGGTCCTAGTCCTTGTGGTTACAGTGGGATTGTCACTATTTTATTAGTTACTTTAGCACTTTCTGATGTTCCTGTAAAACAACATTCTGTTTCAGGAGATGTGCCTGTCAAGGAAGCAGGGAGAAGGTGGATGGTATGATGGGTAGCTTCCAACACTTTGTTTATGTCTCTGCAGGGTGGAAGTATTTTGTTAACTCTGTGCTCACGATGTGGATCAGTCACTGCTGCCAACATAAATATTTTCAAATATTTCACTAAGAATACAGCAAAGCTACAGGAGATTTTCTGCCTATATGACTGAGATTGTGTCTCCTTTGATTTCAACTTGATTTAATTTTGTAGAAGAAGAGGCAAATACAGGATGAGTAATAGTGCAGCCCTCCAACTTGCATTATTGATACTTCCAAAGTGTCCAGTTCAAATGGGGGCAGAATGTTAACAGAACTGAGAGTATCAGTCTAGTGGCTGAAGGACAAAAATAATCTGCCTTTTTGATCTTTGCTGGTCAACAAAAGCATGCTTTGCTTGCTCCAGAAGTCTTTCATGTGAGAGAAAATGGACAGAGATGAAAACCAACGTCTGATCTGATGCTTTGGCAAGCTGTGTTTTCTTACACCCACAGGAGATGAAGAGTTCTGGTCTTTCAGAATAATGGACAAAAGTAAAAGAGAATTCCCTTTCTGCCATGTAGAAAGTCACTGATGAAGTTTATACTGTGTGTAAAATATGTTATGTATGTAGAGTTATCCTTAACACCTGACTTCTGCTGAAATGAAATGAACAGAAAATTGGAGGCTCTGGGCATAAGCCAGACCCTCAGTTCTCTACATGGATCACAGTGTGAGCTTTAGAAAAAATATATACTACAAATCATCACTTTTCTGGCAGATTTTGTTTGGAGAAGCTGGATCAGACAGAGCTGGAAGCCTGATAGATTGCTCTAACCACTGACTTGGAGTACATATAGCTGAAACTGAGCAAGTATTTTTTATTTTTTTTTTCCAGATAAATTTAGTTTCCTGCATATAAAATACCTGTGAGCAAATAATTCATTCCATTAATTCACTAATTGCTCTAATTTACTCCACATATTCTTAGTGATTTTTCATTACCTTAGAATGGAGAGATGAGTAATAATTTGCTGAAGTATTTAAATGTTTGTTCCTGGTTGCATGAGCACTGCTGTCATAGTGGAGGCAAGAAAGTGGGGAAATCTGTGTCTCTTAGTACTTCCAGACAATGGAAAAAGTTAGGGACAAGGAACAGAAAATGAGGATTAACAGAACTTGGAAAAATAATCCTGTGAACTGCCCTGGAAAATATGGCTGGAAAAATAGCTTTTATTATATATATATATATATTATATATATATATATATATATATATATATAATTGCAGTACATTTATTTCTCTCATGTTTAGAACTGGCATAACAGTCCCTTATCCTCTGTGGGTCACTCGGATGACCAAAGCCAAACCCGGCTGACCCTGAGCAGGACTGCAGGATGGTGTGAAGTGAAGAGCAGGAGAGAGTTTCATTGGAGCAAAGATGGCCAACTGAAGTTTCTCTTTTGTGAGTTTTACCTTTTTCATCCTGCTTGACATTTCTGAAACTGAGCTGTATTACAGATTAGTAGCCCATGGCAGTAGGCTGGAGAGATGAGATTTTAGTGCGATATGGTACACAGACAGGGGAGGGGGGGAAGAAAAGAAAATGTGTGAAAAATTGAAATGACAAGGTCATGTTGATAGCTTGGTTGTGAGAGCTGCTGAGGTAGTTTGCTGCATTATGATTAGAGATGGGCCAACTAGCATGAATAGGACAAGAGCTGGTTTGAACCTTCATCCTCTCCTTTAAACAAACCCAGGCTGAACCTTAGGTAAGCTTAGAGCAAATCTAGGACTGGTGGTTCAGTTTCTTAGCCTTAATGTAATGAGTTTCAGCTTCTGATAATTTAGCTCAAAACAGAAAGCAGGAATCTAGAAAAATATTCAGGAATTGCATCCAGTCCAGAAACATATAATCTGGAAAACTTCTGATAAGGATGTTTCATAGCATTCCTAGCCTTCCATCCATAACAAGGAGCTTCACATCCCCTTTAATAACCATCCTGGTAGCAAAATGAAACCAAGTCTGCTTTCAAATTTGAGCACAGTTTTTTTTTTTTTTTTTTTTTTTTTTTTTTTTTTTTTTCTTTTTTTTTTCTAATTATGAAGCCTTCAGTTGAGATGCCAAGCTTTTGTCAAAGGGTGTATGTGAGTGAGGAGTCTGCATACAAGGACTTGCAGTGGGAACTGCACTGAAGAAAGCACACAATCCCTCTGCCAGTCATTTCTCTCTGGCTTTATCCTGTGGGAAGTAGCTTTACATTCAGATTCAGACTACAAGGGATTCTACGAAAGCTGAATTTCTGCACTGGCCGTGCTTGTTCCATGGTGTGTCACACTCCCCGTGGAGAGGGCTAAGTTCTTCCTATTTTGTGCAGCTTCTGTCTAATGCAGACAAAATTCCTCCTTCTCACAAGGATTCCTGGAGAAAGCAAAGGGAGAGAGCAAGGGCAAGTGGAGACAAGAGATGCAGTTTACTTTGGACTCCCTGTTTTGAAACACTTGCCAAGCTCATTGAGGTAATAGTTGTGATTTGATAGTGTAACAGAATCCATAACCAGCCTGTTTCTGAAAAACAGTCAGCAGTGTAGGGTTCCTCTACTCCTTTTTTGTTAATAATGTCACTGCTCAGCTCTTAGTTACAGGTATTTGTGATGATGTAGTGGGACAGAAATATACAGGAGTCCAGTGTGTTTTGAAGTGGCAGCTCTTGAATCACTAAAATAATGACCTGTATCTGTATGGGAAACTTTTTTCTTGACCGTTTCTGTTCTCATTGTGCTTTACAGACCTATGAGCTGCAAGTCTTTGTACTGTGGCAATGCAGAGCAGTACAGCTGAGGCTGCAGGAAATCTGCTAAGCAGGGACTTGAAGTGAGAGGGTGAGCAGAACTTCTCACCCATATCTCATTCTCCAGATCAAAGTAAATAGTGGCCTGCTAATTTATTCTCACGGTATTTCTTTCTTTCTCCTTCCTTCCTCCCTCTCTCCCTCCCTCCCTCTCTCCCTCCCTTCCTCCCTCCCTCCCTCCCTCCCTGCCTTCCTTCCTTCCATCCTTCCTTCCTTCCTTCCTTACCTCCTTCCCTTGTTCCTTTTCCTTCCTTCCTTCCTTCTTCCCTACAAAAGTATATATAACTGGAAGAAAGTAGAAGGTCTGCCAAAGAATCCTTTTCTTTTGTCTGTTAACTTGTAGGTAAATGAACCTAACCTACCACTTGATGAAATATCCTTTGTACAGGATGAAGACAGCAGCTGGGGTAAACAAAACAAAATGAAACAAACAAAAACCTAACAAAAAAAATCTTTTGTAAACTTTCCATAATGAAAAAAAAAAAAAAAAAAAAAAAAACACCACCAAAAAAAAAAAAAAACCTTAAAATTTCAAAAAAAAAAAAAAAAAAAAAAAAAAAAAACACCACCACCAAACAAACAAAAAAACCTTGAGATTAATGTTGCCTGTGATTTAAAAATATTTTGATTATTATTTACTGCAATTATTTTCATGGACTTCCACAGCCTAGACAAGTCACAAAAATTAAAAATTCACTCTAAGAAAAAGTTTTCTTGACCCATTCCCAGTCATTTCTGCAGAATACATGATGCCTTTTCAAACTTGAAAATATGACCCAAAGCTTCAGGTCTCTGTCCATGAGTTGATACTTGAAAACAGTGCTCAATGAATGCCTCACTTGATGCTTTTTTCACTTTGTAGTTATCACAGTTTGCCTTGTTATTGAAATAGATGCATGCTGCATGGAAAAATAACAGCCATTGTATGGCTGCATCTGTGATACATGGATACTGCTTTCTTCTTCCCAAAGTTTAAAGACACATGACTTTGATGTTACTGAAGGTTGTGTCATAATCATTAAATGGAACTGGTGCCAGATAAAACAGATGGAGCTTTCAATCAACAAACTGTATTTATTTTTGATATCTGTGACTTATTTGTCAGCAATGTAATTTGCAATAGGACAAGGTAAGAAGAAAGGTCTGCTCCCAGAGAAAAAAAAAAAAAAAAAAAAAAAGACAAACATTAGGAGCTCATGCTTTATTATTTGACCACAAGTAGATGGTGTGCAAACGGTAAAGTACAATACCCATCTCCAGCTGGGCTGTGTATTGGGAGTTGCTCAATGCTTTCTACTTGAGCATAAGAAGAACTAAATGGTTAGCTCACCCTCTTGTATTGTGAAAAAATTCAGAGCATTTCTATTTATCTATTCACATATTACTTATTAATTACACTTGATTACATGAATTACTATACTGGCATGTTTCTTTTTTTCTCTTAGTTTGCAGGAATATGTAGAGGAGCATTGTCTGTGTCTACCACAAGTTGTTTTACATATGTGCCTGTATATATTGTATTGTATTCTTCCTGTAGTGAGAAAGAGAAGAAAAGTAAAAAGAAGGTTGATAAATAACCAATATGTGCCACTTTTTTGTATGAAGAATGACTTATGAAAAAGCCCTACAGCTATGACTTGCTTTGGCCTTCAACAGAGATGAGGAGAGAAAGAGAATATATATAAAGTATATATAAAGGAAAAATAAACTGTTACTTACACTGTTTTTATTATTATTACTATTTATTTATTTATTTATTTATTTATTTATTTATTTCCTCTCTTCTAAATGTCTGTCTCTCTCCATTACCCCCCACCCCCCTTTTGTACTGGTAGTCACTCTTTTCTGTTGAGTGAAGATGGATTATCCAAAATATTTATCCACTCAGTGTCATTTAGCATATGAATGTATTATGAGTATTGTATGAAAAATATATATATATATATATTTTCCTCTGAAAGCTGTTTAACCTTATGTGTAATTTCCTCTTCCCTTTTCTTTATTCAGATGTGTTCTCCTAAAGGAATAAAAAAAATCTGCTTCTGGTGTAGGATGCATTTTTTGTTATTGAGACATATGAAAATTTCATATGCCAAATGCTCTCTGGCTTACAGAGAAAAAGTTATGTTGCACATTCCTTCCCTGAATTTGTGCAGCCCCTTCTTAACCACATTCCTGTGTTCCTTTAACACCGAAGACCTTCTGCCACACTTTCTTGAGACCGCTGGAAATGGCTAGGGCCAGATTCCTTTGCCTTTCAGAATATGAAGTTAGGACAAATAAAATAATATTTTCCATTAATTTTAAATTATATATTTTAATAATTACAATTTTAAAGCAAGATCTGATTTTTGCCTTACAATATGGGCTGTTTCTAGAATCTCGTGGCAATGATCTGAATCAAAGAGTAGGTTATCATACTTAATGTCATAAATATATTTAGTATATCACGGTAACTGACTCTGTCTAATTTTACAATAAACATCACTAACAGATGATAGACCAGGTTTAACAGTATGGCAAAGGGGACCCCTTCCATACAGTTCATATTCTGTGTGAAAGGAAGTTAATGTTTGAGCGTAAGCAAACCACCTACATGGATTAATCTGGTGGGCTCAGTGCAGTCCTACTCAACCCTCCAAAATCAGCAAGTCTCTATACATAGTTGATGAGTTAAGCATTCATATTACCTTGACCATCAACTTGACTTTTAAGATCCCTTCAGAAGAGGTTTGATCCACACTGATTTACTTTATCTCTCAGATTATAAGATCTGTACTAAAAACCTGATTGACAAGTCATTTTTTGATGCCTTATGTTAGCAATGGACCATGGCCCAACATAAAAACAGTGGGTAAAAGTCACACCTTACTGAAATCAAAGGGGAGGATTGCTTTCAGTGGAACTAGGAATTTACCAAGCAAACCCAACCAACAGCGGGGTCTTACCTATGTCTGAAGATATGTGAATCCTCTTGTGGTCCCCACAATATCATTATGTAAAATGTATCTTGCAAACTACTATGATGTATTTGTGACACTAATGTACATTTAAAAAATAGCAATTTTTAATAATAATAATAAAAAAGTACAATGAAGACATAAATTATTTACTGAGTTACTGCAAAATGCTGTGTTGCCTGACATGATAATTATATTGTTCTGTCATTCTATTGGTAATGAAAGCCTTTACTTATTTGTTATTTTTTACTGAATGTAAGGAATATGACATATCAGAAAAATAAAATACTAAAAACAGCAGTTTTTGTTACATTTATGTTACAGTCATGCAAATCACACAGGCATTGATGTTATTCTCTGAAGCTTATCTATTACTATTGAGTAACTTTAGTTATTTAGGTTCTTCCCTGAGAGTTCCTTCACGTGGCATTTCCATAACAAAACCAGCCATTTGCTGGGGGAGATGAATCAGCAACTGCTCCCTTTTTGTCTTTTGGGATGTTTTTCTACCTATCTGGTGATCCAAATATGTTTGATTTCCTCCCAGAAATACTAAGGAACTTAGCATTTTTCTGTCCTGTACCAATGGAGGTGAAACACAGACATGTAGCTGCCACACTATATGTCTACTATATACAATACTAGTGCTAGGCCTGTGGTAATTTTACTTATTTATTTATTCCTTATGCTGACGTATTTCTTTTTCTGTTGTATGTGAATTTTTATTTACATAGGAGACAAATAGAAAGCAGTTCTTAAATACCTACACCTACATACCTACTCCAGAAACTGAAGATATGACAGAGTACTAAGAGGTGTGTGGAAAGTAATTCTGAAAATCACAGATTAACATCCACTATAACTGAAAAGATAAAAGACAAAGTTCTGAGCACACCTTTCCCAAAGCAGGGTCATGTGCCACATATGACTTCATCTTGGAGTTTCTTACTGATGTGATGCTCCAAGTATGGCATAAATTGATATATTCTCAGACATGGCAGTTCCTCCAAAGCCATTTCCTTTTTGTAATATTAAAAAGAACACAAGCTCCTTCATATTTGACTTATTATTATCCAGACAGAAACAGAAAGAAAGACCATATGACCTCTTCTGCTTGTTGAAAGAAGGTAGTTTAAATTTTAAATTGTCAAGTTGAAAAACTTCTGAAGCACTTGCAATTGGCATTTACACTATACTATACATATTGTAGTATATAATATAATATATAAATTCATTTGTATGTGTTATATGCCATATGATTTGAATAATATCATATATAAATAAATTACTTTTTATATTTTATACAATATACATAGTATGTAAATTATTATATATACTTACATATATGAATATAGTGTATTCATGTATGTAATATAGCCTTACAGCCATTGTATCTCCCAGGCAGGACTTCTAGGATTTTATTATATTTTGCTAACATGGGTGTATTCTGCAGGCACCAGTTTGCCACAAAGGATACTAATTACAGGAACAAAGTGGCAAAGTGGAAACTCGTATTGATGTATTGCCTTTTACAATGTATGATGATTGCCTTTTAAAATGAAAAAATTGACAGCAAGGCATATTTCAAGGTCTAGTTGCCAAAATACTCAAAGAGAATTTTGTGGAGGAAGGTGGTGAGTGGTGGGATGGAAGATGTTGGCTGGAAATTCCCAGTCATACTACAAAAGATATCTTTTGTCAGGGACCTGGTGACGTTGAAGCAAACTGTGAAATATGTGTAATTCTTCTAACATTGCTGATGATGTAGCACGAGATTTTATTTATTTATTTATGGTGCATGTGACTGCTTTTGACAATGACAGGTTTTCATAAATCTGGTGTCATTATAGAACACATGACTTGTGTCACCACTGCTACAACAAGAGAAATCCATCATGGATCAAAGTGCTAGGGAAAGTCCTATTCACTATATAAGTCCCACTTAAGCTTTCCAAATACAGCTTGAGTGGAATTTAAGTGGGCCATAGGCCATGTTTGGTTCCTATACACAGGCATGAATTTTACACTGTGAAAACAAACTGAAATATAAAGCATTTTCTAAAGTAACGCAGAGCTACATAAAGTCACAAGGCCATCCAGGGCTAGATATCTTTGATAGTATTTTACCTTGAATACCATGTTATTTTTTTCTAGAATACAAAGCAAAACAATAAAACAGTCCAATATTATTTTAATACTTTAACATTCAACCTACAAATCATATTACATCTATCTAAACACAGTTGTCTATATCCTGCTCAGATCACAAGCTCCTTGAGAAAGGATCATGCCTATCTTCTTGTTTATACATTATCTAGAGTGCTGCAAGCAACCCAAAAACTTTTCTGCTGTGAGAGATTCATTGCAGTCTGAAAAAAAAAAAAAAAAATACACATTCATTTGTTTGTGTATGCAAAAATATAAAAAGCTATATACATTCTTTATTTGCAGGAAAGTTATTGTGTTTCTTCACCATAAGGCTCCCTGTCTCAAAAAGCCTCTTCAGATAATACTACAACCTTCTTTTTTTTTTTTTTTTTTTTTTTTCCTACCATATTTAAATTCAATGTTGACCACTGCTTGTAATGTGCATATTATAGTACATAAAAGTGTTGGACCCTTTAAAAATAATTATACACTGAAAAATATGAAGCTTGACTAATAATTAAAAGCCTAGAGAGATATTTATGTCACCCCATTCTTTGTGATGAGCAAAATGCTTTTTGTGACTGATTTCAGTACAGACTCCAGCATCTGCCTCCTTTCCTGAATCATAATGTTTACTTTACTCAGCATTGCAGCCTATCATACTCATTTGTTTTAATGGACTTAAGAAGGAAACTATGTACCTCTAGAGACCAAAAATCCCCACTGAGCTGCTTTAAATTAGATATGTGATCTAAAAGATCTTTTTTATTTCACTGATACTAATTTTTCCCTATTTCAATAAAACAATGGAAAATAAAATACGCTCTTCATCAAAGCACATGTACCTAATTTCATGTAATATTTCATTCAAAATTGTCTAATTTTATTTTCTCTGATTCTGTTAAAAAAAAATTAAAAAATCACTATAGTGAGAGAAAGTCAAACTAGAGATTATATTAGGCCGAGGCAAATGGTATTCACCTTTTATAGTCCCTATGTTTTATAATGAAGATACTTCATTGAAACAATGATGCATACTTCAACAGTTCCCTGGAGAGCAGTGAATCCTGTTTGGAGAGATTCATGAATATGTGCATTAGCACAATCCAACTGGAACTTGCCCTTAAAAACGAACCACAAGAGAAACTGATCAGTTCCCGCTTATGTATATAATCAGAAGGTTATCATATTATCTCCCCCTCCAGAGGGAAAAGAAAATGCATATTCTTCTACCACTTTCAGATGAGAAACGCCAAAGGAAACAACAATTTCCTCCCTCCCTACACTTTCAGAAACATTTACTATATGGATCCAGAAAGGCCTTTCAGAACAAGAGGAGTAGAATATATGATGAGTTTCTATAAACAAGGATTTATTTTGCATATGATTAGTCATAGTGTAAACCTTTTTAAAAAAATTACATCTGCATTAATTTACTCAAGGCCATCAATAAACCTGAAGTGAGTTCAAAGACTGCTATAGATGGCAGAGAGATGAGACAAACATTTCACAGAGTCAAGGCTTGCAAAGATATACATGAAGCTCTGTGTCCTGAAGATGAATGAGAAGCACTTGGCAGTTCTTGAAGCAGTAGTTTATTTAAAGTACAAAGAATTCAGTGAAAAATACTTCTGGCCAGCAGTTGGTGCCCGGCTTTCAAGAAAAATGGCAGACCACCACTAAGCTAGTGACAATGATAAAGAATAGCCACATAGATTTGCAGATTTATCTTTAGGTTTGTAGCAACCTCAGCTCTATGAAAAAGAGTATAGCAGTGAGACTCCTTGCCATCTTTGAAAACAAACTGAGAAGGGCTACTGCCTTATGGTGGTGCATTTTATTAAGTGATCCTCACCTATACTGGACAGTAACAATAAGCTTTATCACCCAAAACGAGAAATCTTTTGATCTGAGCGAGGAAAGATTAAGCAGTGCAACCAAACAGGAAACAAAAGCCTAAATTATGGATCACCTTCTGGCTAAAATGTGCCACAGCATTATTACCAGCTCTTCTGTACCTCCTGAGTCTGCAACACCCAGACCCATTTACATTGATAGCTAGTGGTGCTAAATGCAAAGTAGAGTTTGCTTAAAAAGATGTCTTCAATTTTATTATGGCTAGGAAAGATCCCCATGCTGACTGACATGTTTAATTTAAGCTGTCAAACAGTCATTACTAAGACATCTGTGAAAATGAATTTGGAGAAACTCTTACAAGATGTAACTAAAGTCACGAAGGTGTTTTTTTTTTTTTTTTTTTTTTTTTTTTTCAAGTACAGTATTAGGAGTTCAGCCTTGCTCCTTGTAGCCTGAAAATCCTACATACAAAATCTTTCTGGATGTCTACAGTCTTCTGTGTGCTGAAAGCAAAACATCACTGCAACTCTGTAACTCTATGCAGGAGTTTTTTTCACTTTCAGGGGAGAAGCATTATGCCTTCTAAATAAGATATATAGAGGAGGCATAATTATAGCCTTTAAAGAGGATATAATCTCATAATTGTGCAGTAGAGCTATCTTCAGATTGCACCACAGACTGTACTTGCATGCCTGATAGATTAACAACAGGCTCAGCTACTAGTCTTAGGGTATTATTTTTATTTAAAAGCTGGTTGAATGTTTTTGAATGTATATGTGTACACATACATGGTTTTGTGTGTATAAAGTGCCCTACTTACCAATGCAGAACTGCCTGTCTGGTTATTTTTTATACACACACACATATACAAAAACCAGGCACTTGAAATACTCAACTGTATCTTTTTTTCCACAGCTAATAATGGCTCTTCACCGTACAAAAGAAAAACACATATTTTTTTTTAATGTAGGGGTGGGGAGAAAGGGTAGCGGGTTTATTTTGCTTAACTTGCTGTGGTGTGTCACATTCAGCTATAACACTGCAGTTATTACCATATGTCATCAAATAACCAGCATAAGCAGATGTGCTGCTCCTCCACAGTGACCCCACGCAGAAGTTTAGGGAACAGGAGCAGGGTGATATGCCCCACACAGGCATGTACATACCTATACACAGTAGAAAAAGTGTGCAAAAAAAAAATAAAAGAAATATTTCACCACTCCTAGTGCTGTTTTGGCTGGGTATGCATTGCACAAAAATATTTGCACGTAAAATGGCAAAATCCTGAAAATTCTGATATTTCTCTGTATGCAAGAAAACAACGTAACAATTACATTTATATATATTTGGTTATATATACTTTAATCCTTGCTGTGTGCTAAGTTTAACTTGTGCAAAAAAGCAGTTTTCACCAGTGTAAATGATTGGTGAAGACAAAGCTTGTGCACCACAGCAGGGGGACTGAAGGGGGATGGGGGGGAATGAAGGTCAAAGGGTAAATTCCAATTGCTGAAACATGTTTTTATGAGTTGAGTCTTAACCATGTGATAAGTAGCATTCAGACTCTAAGCAAAAGGGAGTAGAAATAGGTATCAAGGGGAACATTTGTGAACCATTGTACCAGTTGGACAGCTGGTGGACAAAAGTCAGGTTTTTCCTTTCCACTGGTCATTTCCACCTGTTCTAGCTTTCAAATGGAAGGTCCTTAGGTAATTATCAAGTTCCTTCAGCCTCTGAAATTGAGTTGAAAATAAGCTCTTGGTTTCTGTTGCATTTGTGGTCATTACTTCTGCTTCATACAGTGCCTTTCATTCACAATGTACAGAATAGAGAAGAAAGCTGCTACTACCTTTTTGGTAGAAACTATATGCTTGAAGGAAGCCATTACAAGAGATACAAGTTCCCGTGGGCAGGAACTGCAGACGCTGTGTAATAGCAGGAGATATTGCAACAACAGATGTAGACTATCCACCACCTTGTACTATTTCATCAAAACAGGACAGGGAGCAACCAAGACATTTGTCTTCTTCGTAGATCCTTCTCCTGTGGGTGATCAAACATCTTCCTCCTCTTAGTCTGTTTTCTTGATAGCTACATCAGTAGGAAAGCACAAATTCCGCATCTGGGTAAGTAATATTGGTAACACCCTCTTACAGGATGGATAAGTTAATTGTTAGCTGTACTGTGGCTGAATTGATGAAGATCTATTTACCATTGCCTCTGCAGAATTGGTAGCGAGGCCAGAGGATGAGCAAGATGGGATTTTGGTAAGCAGACATCATCCCTGATGAAACTTCCTGAAGATGACTCGTTGGAAGAACTAATAAGGTGAGCGAGAAAAGTTAGCTGATGGCTGTGTGCCTGGCCTTGCTAAGTTAAGTTATCTGCTGATGCAATTTTTCATTGTAAATCAGTGCATCTTCACCAGCTTGTGCTTGCAAAAATATTAATCTGTTGGTTTTGTACAAGTTGTGGAAGTACTGCAAGTGATACCACAAATTAGGCCAAACAAGAAGAATGAGCACTAAAATGTTGCATTACTATATATGAAAAAAGGTTTAGAAAAATAAGGTCCTCTCCTTGCCCTGTTCTCAAAGCTCTGCAAACACTGACAGTAATGTAATATAACCAGAACCCACCCACACAGTTTGACTCCTGTGTTTTGACAGACAATTCACCAGTTCCTCAGTTGCTCTAAATCAGCAGTTTCATTTCAGTTCACTGGAGCTACATGAGTTTATTCCACTTATGGACTTGATCCAACACCTTCAAAGAGCTGCAGGAGAAGATTTCTGCCTACTTTGTCCTGTTTTACAGTGTCTGCTCCCTATATTTTCTCATATTTAGCAAATTATTGTTAAAACTACCAGATTCCAAAAGTGGCAAAAAATACTCCATGCAAACCTGATCCTGAAATAAAAACTTCAAATGAGTAAACGCCACTGACTTTTAAGGACAATTCATGTGAGGTTAAGTTGATAGGATTATTGCTGAAGTTTGTACAGGTGCGAAGTACAGTCCTCTTCACTTCAACAGTAAAATTTATTAATGGGAGTAACTCAAATGTATAATTTGAGTGTGAATAGAGCTGTTATATTCAGGTTCAAATATCAATGACAACTCCATGTCCTCTGAAGATCCAAATCTTCTTGGGTCCTTCAGGAGAGATAAGTGTTCTTAGCAGCCTGAAGAACTAGTTCTTCAATGAGCCCTCATGAAAGCATCATGTTTTTCCTAGAAGAATCAAAATGTAGTAGTGGGACATATTTTTTTCACTTCTTAGGTTTTCATTGCAGCATCTTTCTTCTGTACCACTAGTATAACTGAGTTTATCTAGTTTGGAATGGGTCCATTTAATCCCAGAAGAACCTAAAATATTACTAAATTTTTTTTTCACCATTTACTAAGTAAAAATGATTCCTACAATCCTAGTGCCAGCAAAACAATAAAATATTGTTGCTTTGCTGATAGCACACTGGACAAAATACATAAACTTAAATAGAAAATTTGCAATGTTAAAAGCCAACTTGAATAGAAAGTAAAATAAACTTTTTTATTTCATTTACAACCGAGATATTAAATAAATCACAAGGTCAAACATTGCTTAAAATCTCCTTAGTTTAAACTAGAGAACATTTGACAGCATTGAAGCTTTCACATAGCTAAACAAAAGCTTTCTGAAGGAAGTTTCAGAAAGAATTTCTTTATGTTTTGTCCATATTCTAAGTGCCCTCTACTGCCAAATAAGCTGTACTACATATATAGTGCACTTGCCTGCAAACAGCAAATAGAAACCCACCCAGGAACTGATAGAAAGGAAGAATCAGATACTTGCTGGTATTGCAATTCAGGCTACACGTAGTTGGATTGGAAAGCTACCATCAGTAGGATTTTTTTATTGTTTATAAGAAGAATAAAAATAAATTCAGTGGTTGAACAGAAATACACCATCATTTATTTTTCTGTTGGCAATGGTTTATAGATATAAATTTTTCTTGTGCAGCTTGCTGTCCTCCCTAGCCCTAGCCTTCTCTACCTATCTGTGATATCTATCTCTGCATTTGAGACACACATTTCTCATGAGCAACTGTGATGCTGCCTAACGCATAGGCAAGTTTTATTGTTGTACCCCTCAGGTAGAAGACAGGCCGGAGCTGGCCGCTTCGAAGGGAGCTGACAGGGTGTAATGGCTGGGGAAGATGGGGAGGTCCAATCAATGCTGTGTGCACTTGTATCACAGAGGAAGTCCCTTCTGGGGCACAGGCAGGTTTCTGAGCCATGCTTTGCTCCCATGGGAAGGAGCACTCCTCCCTCCACACTACAGCTGCTGGCTGCACCCGCACAGTCTCTGACCAGCCCTCAGCGCTGCTGTACCTTCCTCATACGCCTCTTGCTCTATGTTTCTCAGCAGGATGATTTTCATTTTTGAATGATATTGCCTTGTTCAACAAAGACTAAAAGATATTTAAGAGTTTCTTTTTTTTTTTTTTTTAATTTTATTTATTTTATTTTTTTTTTTCTGTATGAATTGGTTAGATTGAGAAAAACCCAGGTCTGCCGTACGTGGAGCCGCGGATTTGTTTGTGAAAAGTTCTGAAATCAGCAGTAAAAAAAACAACCAGTCATCTTCCCAATTGTCCAAGTGATGAAATAAAAGGGTCAAATTCATTTTTAGGTATTCTAGACGGTCTTAGTTCTTTTAATGTTTTGTATTGTACATATTATAAGAACACACTGCACATGTCCTAGTGCACATGTATCAGTATGTATGTATGTATTGTGTATTAGTGGTTGTTGGTATCACAGTCACCCTGGCCAGCTGTGAACAAACGAAGCTGCAACATCTGAACCCCTTGATCAGATTAACCCTTCATCCCCCAGCACATCCAGAGGCACAGTCTTATTCCCTGAAGTATTTCCAGCCCTTGCTCGGGTCAGTTTGAGGTACAGTGCAGTGGCCGCCTGTGAATGACACAGGAATCCTGGAAAAGGGGAAATTGCAGCTGCTTTTTGTTGGCACAGAGGCCCTGCCGGTTACCGCGGCGACCACTGCTGTGAGGTCCAGCCCCGTCTCAGGGATTGCGGGAGCTGTCAGGAGTTTCCAGTACTGTGTATTTACGGGTGACAGCCAGTGCATGGCTATGAAGAAGTGTTTGAGAAATTATGTTTTTGATACATTTTTATTATTATTATTATTATTCACAATATGAAAAACATTCCATAGACCTGTGTGACCTCAGGGGATATTGAAAAACTATAAAAGCAAGAGCTCAGCTATATTGTCTGGTCTTCTTCATGAACATGCAGAAATATTTTCTACATATGCATTCTAAAGTCCAAGAACCAAGCTGGACAAAGAAAATAAGGTAAACCACTGGGATGACTTTGCTACCTTTGAGAAATGGGAAATGTTTTGAAAACAGTTCCCTTTCCAAAAGTATGAGATCGTATTCCTTAATGGTTTTGTTAGGGATTATCAGATTTCTGGGAAAAAAAAAAAAAAAAAAAAAAAAAGGGAAAAAAAAAAAAAAAAAGATGAATTAGCTGTATAGACTGTAAAGTCAGTTCTTGGACCTGACTTTGATTTGATATTGAGCTGTGATTGCTCAATAAGCAGTTCATCTTGAAAATGAACAAATTTATACACTGAACATAAGGAGGCAGGTGTTCCCAGCTATCTTTCGCTTCTAGAAATACTCTCATGTTTTACCATGCAATTAAAATTATACCAACCATATGAGATGGAGCTGAATTACTTTACACAATATATACATATGGCACTTTTGTACATGTAAGAGTTATGAAGCTGCCTGCTCTTGAAAGTGAAGTGCTTTGTTTTGGCACTAGCAATTTGCAGCATGATAACGTTGCTGCAGACATTCCAAGAGCAGGACACCAGCCCTCATCTCAAGGAAGAACTTTTGGGCTCAACAGAATTTATTATTTGAATTTCCATGTTCATTTTTTCTTTTGTTCTCTGATAAAAGTAGCAACAAATGTGTTGATTGTTTCCTACCTCTATTGATGGATTTTATTCTGGGTGCAATAGTTTGAGGTGACAAATTTGATTACAGTGAAAAAAACAGATTTTAAAGAGCTCTTTAATCTGGTGTGGACAAACTGATTGAAAAGCTGTGACTGCAAGCAGAAACCAGACAAATTCAAATGAGCAAGAGACTACATATAAAATAAATGCATACCTGTCCTCCAAGCTATACTATGCCTTAGTATCTTCTGGTCAAAACTTGATACTTTCAAGGAAGATACACACTAGTCAAGCTGAAGTTATTGAGTTCACTGCTGGAGTAACTGTGTGGACTTAAGTGGCTTCTGATGTACCTGTAGTATAATGGGTTATACCAACCTATGGCAGAAGGTCAAAGGTAATGATACATAGCAGACCCCTTTAACCACAGTTTCATGAATCAATTATTTACACATGGAGAAATATCAGATAATAATGACATGGACTTCTTTCAATCTGTGTCATATTTGACTCAGGGACAAGAAATGAAATACACATGTAATAAGAAAAATAAGGAACTGCAAGCATAGTTACTACTAGTTCCTTCTTGAATTCTGGTAGTTTAACTGAGCTGAACTACGGAAACGGGGTTTGTTTTGCCAAGTGCTGTACACCTTTTGTCCTACAGCATCACCAGCCAAACTACCAAAGATGACTGAAGAAATCCAGGTCTGGGCAAGCCAGGCAGAAGCAGACTGAGGCCCAAGCTAAAAACTAGAATTAAAACACACAGCAACAGCTAAAAATAAGCATGGAGGGGCAAACAGTCAAATGTTGGCACCCCCAAACCATTATTTTAGTGTTTCTTTGCTGCTCAGCTTTCACAGACAGCAGAGGACTTGGAAGATGAGAATGGATGATTAGAGAAGCCCTCTCATCATCCACATTTTCCCCACTTGGACTGAGATCCTCATGTGTGAGGTAGAACCTTTCCAGCTTCCTAGCAAAAAAGGACACAGTGTACATGCTGTTTATGCTAGCTTTCTCCTGAAAGACAATAAAACTTTGGAAGTTCCAGCTGTTTGAAGTTAAGACAACAAAACCCCTACTTCTTTATGCCAGATGCCAACACTTCCCAGAGATGTGGTCTTACTGCTGAAGAGTGGCCAGCTTCCCCATCCCAGCACAGGACCTCACTCTGCCTTGCCTTTTACTTTGGCTTAGATCCTCTGCTCTCCTGCTTGGTCTCTCTCACATATACTCATGAACTGTCCCCATATGTATATGCTTACATTATGGATTCATGGGTTGTCATACACATTCCAGTAATATGCATTACCTCAAATATTATTGTACTACTTAAATATTCGATACATGCAAATATATAGCTATCATTAATATTCCTTCACACCCTTCTCCATCCTGCTTTTCATTAACTTATTACTATGATATTACTCGAGGGAAACAAAGACCACGGTTTGATTTGCTTAGCACAGAGATGCATGCGTAAATGCAAAGAAATTCTAAATATTACCACCCATGGTTTCTAAACAAATATTGCAAGTCTTCAACTTTAAGAGTTCAGCCTTCCAGACACTAAGAAAACCTCAGCAAAGGAAAAGGAATTAAGCAATTTTATTTAAAGGTTATACTACTTTTGCTGTTTCACAGGGAGCCATACAAACCTCAAGTCCTCTCCATGTCAGGTTATTAAAAAGTATTTAACAAGAAATCAAACCATACAGAAGCTTATTCTCAGCTTGAGTACAGAAGATCTCAATAATTCCATGCTTAGCTTTCAATAAGTGCTATACAGCTTGACATTACTATGATGAAAGCTGCCATATATAAAAGCACTACAAGGTACAGTTCTGCTTATATCAAGTAGTAATGTAGTGATCCTCTTCTTGTTTTGAAGAATTAAGAGAATTTAATGAATGTTGATCACCTTCAGCATATAAGAGAATT
>NC_048899.1:21720287-21754326 GCF_011077185.1 Oxyura jamaicensis
TAAGAGAATTTAATGAATGTTGATCACCTTCAGCATATAAGAGAATTTAATGAATGTTGATCACCTTCAGCATATGGCAGACAGATGTTATCAAACTATCTGATGAAAATATAAATTTGCTTGATAACAACAATATTGTTGATGTAATAGGATATATGAAGCATTTGACGTGCTTTTCTGAACATCTGATTGGGGTTCTAGAACTTTGTAAAATAACTGTTGTACCTATTATGTAAGTTAAACATCAGCTGATGGTTTTTGAAATATAATTGTAGGTAGGAAATTATCACTCTGCAGGTATCTTTGTAGTAGAACCTCACAGGGATTTTTCCCTACATTGTCCCATTTTAATTAATAACCCATGGAAAATATCTATTCACAAAATTCTGATAACATTTTCAGGTAAAGACTGAGAAGTGATAAAGATAAAAGCAGATCACTGATATAAAAGGATCTTCATTGTATAGACAGTCAGCACAGTCAAACATTTGCTTCAATGCCAATGAAAAAAGGCTGTTCATCTAGAAGAAAATATAGGTCATATTTGGATGAAGGGAATTCCAGACTGTAGGATTTTAAAGCAATATTTCTACAAAAGAAGACATGACAGATACTCAGCTGAACATTACTTGTTTATAAGTAGCCATCTTGGCTATTATGAGGAGAGATAAGATTCAATGAAATAAAAAGGAAAATATATGAAGATCATATTGCCTTGATATTGGAGCCTGTGCTACTGGAATCCAACACTGCTGTCCACACTTTAAGGAATTTATTTTTTAAAAAAATGTCAGAGAGGGTTCAGAAAAGACATAAGAGAAAGACTGAAAAGCTGTAAAATATGAATGTGAAGACTAAAAATGCTAGTGGTAAAGCCATGCTTGGGTAATTCATACTTGAGTCCAGAGTCCTGATTATATTTCTGCCAACTCTCTATATCTAGTTTGGGGTGAATCTACTACTTTTTGTATTGAAAAAAAAATTATTGGAGTGTTGTGGAAGATCTGATGTTCTTGAGCTTCACCTCTACTGTCTGTAAAATTATAACTGATAGGGAAGCCCCTCTCAATACACCAGGGATAAATGTCACTAAAGAGTAAGTCCAAGACACAGATGCAGATAACAAGTTGCAGATTTTGAGCCTGGCTAATAAATTCATCTTAGTAATTGCAGTCTGGAAACTACTGTAAAATACATATATCCAAGAATGAACAATATAGGTATTTCTTCTTGCCTTCAGAAACAAATCTATACACAAGGTCTGTCTCTGCAGAGGTCTCTCTCGCACATCCCTGGTGTGAGAAAGGCCAGCGGGATAACTGTCAAGCTCGTGTTTGCCTCTGCGTCTGTGAAGTATGGAGTTAAATGATATGATTCAGAGGCAAGGGAAGTCCTATAGTACAAAACCACAAGTTTGGCATGAGATATTCCCTCAAATCTGAATCTGGGCATTGCTACCAATACAGTAGACTTAAGACTCTGAACTTATCAGAGAGAAGGTTAAACGAGCACATTTTCTCAAATCTGTAGTTATCTACATGGGCAAGAGTACTTTGGAAAATACACAGTTCTTCAGTCTAGCAGAAAGATATGATAAGACCCAATGGCTGGAAAGAGAACTGAGAAAAAGTCAGGCTAGACATAAGGTTTGTATTTTTAACAATGTGGGTAATTAGGCATTGTGAACTAGCAAGCTAGGACTGTACTGGACTTTTTATCACTATAAAATGTTAAGATTGGATATTTCTCTGAAAGATATATTCAGTTCAAGCATAGGTGTAAGACTAGAAGAAATTAATTCAGGGAAGTTCTATGTCGTATGTTATGTGGAAAAGGAGGAGCTTAGAATAGATAACTACAGTATTCCATTTTTGCCTTAAAATCTGCATACTTGTGAGTTTGAAAAGAAAGGAGAAAATGCAAAAGATCTGTAGAAAAGATAGTTCAATTAAAAAGACATAGTAAGAAATTCTATTCTGTATATGCACATTTCTCTCTGGCTTTCATGTAGCTGGGACTCTACCTATTATATCTGAGCAGACTGCTGCCATAGTAGTGGCCAACTGATTTGTTCAGGAGCTGCAAGACTGTACCTCCAGCTTAGCTTCCCCTGTGCATCCCCTGCATTTCCCCAAGCATCTGCAGAAAGTTTAAAGCAGTATGAAGTTGTCTGTTCTCTCCAGGGTCAGCAGTATGACACAAAATAACCAAGAATGAAAATCACAAGCTTAGTTAGACTGAAGAGAACTAGGCATGTACTTAGACCTGTAAGTTATATGGTGGTGCCACACTTCAAAGTAGTAATTTAACCTATGACACTGAAAAGTCTGTCTGCTCGATTCTTTGCTTGCCCAAGCACTGAAATGCCAGTTCAGCAGATGACCTTAACCATCCATTCTTCTTCCCTCATGGCCGAAATCAAAATGAAATTTATTTCCAGAAATGTCATATTTTTTACATCGCTTTTCCCTTTTTCACTCTTCTTGCAAATCTCTCAGACACCTGGAATGCTAGAGCAAGGACCAAATCCTTCTTCTTCCTCAATGGCAATAAACTGTTTGAATTTAGGATTAGAAGTAGGTTGCAGCTGCCATGTATAATGTCACATGTCATACAGAATGGAAAAAGTCAGCTTTTACTGCTACCATAAGAAAAGAAAAATTAACCCTTAACTTACAGGTTAATAGTTATGTCTTATTTGAAGCAATTTTCTTCTACTTATTTCCAAGAAGAAATGCTCAGAACTAGAGCTTGCTCATACTTGTTGCCAGTTAAACTTTTAGGGATAGTTTTAGAACTTTTGAAAAGGAAAAGTTCATCTTCCCTGAACCTGTGCATTGCCTAACAATGCCCATAATCATTTGCTCCTCATTTCATCAACTTCTACATTTATTATAGTTTTATCACATATTACAGAGAGCTAACATTTTTTGCATGGTTACCAGACCTTCTCTAATGTCAGAATGAAGTTGGGTGTATAGAGATTTCAAAGATTAGGATCACTGCATGGCTAGCACAAGGCCTATTTTTTTTTTTTTTTTCTGAAATATCATAGCAGCTGAGATCAGATGAGGTATTTGGGCCAGTAGGTCACAGTTGCACTGGGAAAGAGGATGATGCTTTCTGTGAAGTATCCTAAGCCCAAGCAAACTAGGCAGTATATCATGCTGGCAAGCCTACCAAGCTTCTCACATGGGAGACAGTGGTGACTATCAGACATCTGAGTTCCATCAGAGCTAGCTTTTTAAAAAAGCACATTCAATGGTACTGTGCCTCTGAGTGTGTAAGCAGAGAAACTGAAATAATTTTCGTGAACATACTATAATATTGTTAAAGCCTCTACTAAGCTTCAGACAGTATATTCAGGAAAATATTTGTAAAACATATGAATTACATCTGTTCAATATGAGATAAAAGATGGAAAAATACATTATGTCATAATTCATAATGCACATCTCCTGGAGCACTGATTCTTCAGCGGTAGCATGAAGTAGGTGCTTTGCACAGTCTTCTCAAGTAAGCCCCCATTCTTCATAGCACTGCCTTTCTGTGGCTTGCACCCTCATGCTGCCCTTTGTCTGGTCATGACTGACTGCTGCTATCAACAATGGCTCCATTCTGTGACACAGGAAGACCACTCATACACTAAAATGGTAACTGTCTGTACAGCATCCTCTGTGGCAACTACATGAATGTCAGCCTTGTCTTATGCTCTGTTTTTCATACAATTTCTGTTTTATTTTAATTTTCACCTTAATCATACATATAACTCCTTGAAATTTAATGTTCTTCTGCCTCCAGCTTCGGCCCCTGTTTCTAACACCATGCAATGATTTACACCTTAACCTGCTCAAGAGGGGTGAACAGTTGATGGCTCACATAGACCTGTCTGGCTCATGTGTCTTTTTAACCACAGAAGCTTCCCAAGATGTGGAGATGTGCAGAAGGACAGCGTGGTGCACTGCGAAAATGCAAACCTTCCTGTCATGCCTGTCTTCTGTGTGCACTCTCTGCTCAAATCTCTGCAGTACTTAGAAATGTGCTAAGTCCTTCACCAAAAAGAAAAGCAGACCCAGAGATTACAAGTTTGAGTTAAAGCACAGAAATGATGTTGTGTGAGAAAGAAAAAGACTTCCAGGAGAAAAAGCCACAACTTGCATAATGAAAACACACATAACCTTTGAAATGCAAAATACCTGCAAGAGCACTGTTGACTGCTGTCCCACTTCTTGTGGGTGGTAAGAAAGGAGTGGGTCTGGACTTGGTGTCAGAAAAGGGTGAAGGAAATGTGGACCACAACAGGATGGACAGCTAAAGAGATGTACAACTGAGAAAGACATGCTGTAGAAAGGAGTAACTGAAAACAAGCTCAGTTTGGGAGTCTCAGACACAGGTTTCCTCACTTTAACAAATCCTTTTGTGACAAAACTTTGAGCCAGCAAATTCCATCCTGGAGAAATCTTTCCCCAGTTGCTCACTGTTTTTTTGCTTCTTGTTCTTTTTCCCAAATAAGAGACCTCATATTCAAGAATATCTTGGTACATTCTAGTGCATATTAAAGAAAGCACAGGCTCAGTTCAGATTTTTCTTGTTTACAATTTCAGACCTAATTCTGCCCTCCAGTCCTGACTTCAACTGGAGTAACACTTGGGTAATTGAATACAGAATACAACCCTTAGGGTTTTTGGTCTGAGCAGTAACAGAACTTTATGTGTGTTTAATTTGTTTTTAGGTTTAGGTTTTTTTTTTCAAATTGGGGCATAAGTTCTGCTCTCATGTTAGGAATTAAAATTATAAAGAGGGGCAGAAACGTATCTTTGGTTTCAGTATAGTCATACATCCATTCATACAAACATACATAACATGGGGAAAGAAAGAGGAAAAATGTCTGGAAGAGATTATTTTTAGAAAGGATATAACCATTAGGCATAGTTCATTATTATTGAAAATGTCTTCAAATCAAATGCAGTAACAAGAGTCACTTCTTGTTTATTGATGAGAAAGCTTCTATAACTATGCTCTATTTTAAGGGGGAGGGTTAACAGCAAACTCCCTCAAATACAGTAAGATCAGGCCTTGCTATTTAGAAGGTCACTGCATGATCCATTTGTATTTATAGTGATGAACACAGAATTGTCTTTTTTTTGTAGATATTTACCAGCTTGTAAATTTTCTACTGTGAAATGTGACTATAATATTTAGGGTAGGATAAAATATACCTGAAGAAAGTGGTTTTCATGGTTATAAGGAAGGATATTTTCAGCAAGAAACTTGGCATATTGAAGTCTGTGTCTGTGATGAGTAGTAACCAGCAACCTCATTCTGAAAACATGTAGTTCATCTCCCAGTCTACAGTAACTCCTAAATTCTCAAAGTTATATGAGGCCAGAAGAAAGTAGATAATGCCTAAATCTGAAAGTTTAATTGGGGGGGGGAGGGGGGGGAGGGTGTAAAATAAAATGACAAATATATTTAAAAATATATCTCAAAGCCATAAATAAATAAATAAATAAATAAATAGCGAAGATCCCCCCACTAGCATATTTCTTTTTTAACACACCAGAAGGCTCTTACACCTGTGCCTGGAGAGGCAAGGAGCTGGAGAACTGAGGCAAACTGAGATATGAGTACAATAGGCAAATTTTAGAATGTTAGCAAACTGGGACAAAAAGAAATTGCCAAGGTCAGATTATATTCACCCAAGTTGTCTGAGAATCTATACATGAAATCAAACAGTAATGGTGCTTTGGTTTAAAACAGCCATAGAGACAGAGAAATAAAATGTGACTAATGTGACATTAATCTTCAAAAAGTCCTTGCAAATGATCCTAGTAACTACAGTCCTGGAAGTTCATTTCTGCATCAGTTAAGTACATAGAGACCATAAAAAAAATCACTAGTAGCATGGGAAGGGAGTCAAGATTAACTTCTGTACAGCAGTCATGCCCCAAAATCTTTTATAGTTGTTAGATCACATCAATGTATGTGTGGATAACACAATCAGTTGATACAGTGTGACTGGATTTGCAACAGACTTTCAACAAAATCCCTCACCAAAGGCTCTTAGAGAAACAAAAACTTGAAGATTAGTCATGGGCTAAAGGGAAGGTATTCCTCAGGATTAACAACTGGTGAAAAGAAGGGAAACAAAGGGCAACAGTAAGTGGTCAGTTTTCACAGAGAAGGATGATTACTGTCAGAATCCTCTGGAGATCTGTGCTGGGATTGTGTTGTTTGACATAGTCATAAATTATCTGGAAAAGTGTTAAGCAGTGAGTTGGCAAAGTTTACAGGTGATGACAATTATTCAGATTAAATATGTATATAAAGTATCCTGGAAAGGTTTTATGACTGACTTAACAATAAAATAACAGATGAAATGAAGGGTAAATACCTGAAGGAAAGGAGACTTAAAAGCATCTGCAGGAGGAGAGGTTCTAAGTTACTCATCTCAAGAGAGAGATCTTGAAGGACCATCAATCTTTTGAAAGTGCCAGCATAATGACAGCCAAAGATCAAGGAGAAAGTTCAGAGTTATCAGAAGTAGAACAGAAGATAGAAAATATAAAGCTGCTATGTAAGTCTGTGGTACATCCACATCCTGAGCTCTGTGTGCAGCTGTGGTGAGCAATGGTAAGGGACACCAAGCGGGTTCTGTATGAGAAATATGATATGACTGAATTTGAGACTTCCAAGAGTATCAAATATGTCCTTTGTGCACCTACAAATCACAGCCTACAAACAGCGTGGCATAAAAGCATTCACCCTACTGCATATGTCCTGTAGAGAGCTTGAACAGCACAGACAGCATGATATACTGAGGACACACCAGACTTCCTCATCGCATGAGAAATAACTGACAAGTGTGCACTCAGTCAACCCAGTGTTTTTGGAAAGAGTTGGTCCTACAATGTATGTGTGGATTATCTGCCCACTGCAGTCCAGGAAACCCATGCTGAGAGCATGGTGATCCTATCACTTTCCTGGGGCATCCCCTTGCATCTTCTCATGCTTTCAGGGAATACCTAAGTCTCCACAGCAAAAAGGTCTAAAAAGTAGATAAAGAGCTAAGAGCTGCATTACTGAGGTAGGTTTTGGCAAAAAAGTCTTTTCTACAGCAGATGCTGTAAAGTTTTACAGAATCTACATATCCCTACATGTATCTGTGCATGTCTACTTATATGTGGATGGATACATGTGTGTTGATATCCCTATATATGGCTGATATAAAGGTTAGGTATTAGATATATAGCTGCCTAATTGTGAAAAGCACACCATGTGTAGTAAATCATTTTACTAAGTCAGATTAAAGGTGCTATTACTCATGGCAATGTAATACTATCTATAATTTCTGTGTTAAACCTGACATTATAAATCCTTTAATCTGAGTATTTAAAAGCTGTTCTATAGCTCATTTTTCAAACGGCATTCCAGTTAACACATTTACTGCTAATGAACCACTAACGTTCTCTCTTTCTTAGATAAACGTTGTTGACCAACATTATTATTTGCTCTTCAAATAATTATTTTTTTGGCTTTTTAATTTAATTGCTTCAATAAAAATATACACCAATAATGCATTTTTAATTACACTTCCCAGGTGACCTATGCAAAAAGAGGTTTTATAATGAAGCCACAATAATTAGCCTGTCACAGTCCAGTTTGGGGCTATTGTGTAGTTGTCCTTTCCATGGTTCACCTTAGCCTGACTGGAATTCTAAAAACCTTGTATATTATCTCCCATAACACTCAGAAAGGTATTAAAAATTGTGTGCAATATTGGCAGAAGCAGGCTTTCTAATTATTGTCAACTATTTCCAGTGTGACGTGGCAGATTCCCTTGAGAACTGAAACAACAGCCCACTCCAGGATTTGTAATAGGCCCTAGAGCCTAAGTAGTTGTAGACAGAGCTGTTTCCCTCAGGATAGATAATTGGTTTACATAGCAGCTCAACAACTGAACTAAATCCATTTTTTCTATTGTCATTTCTCTGTTAAATATAAATAACTATTTGGGGTATTAAATACAACCTGACTCACTATTTAATAGCAGAATAATTTACATGAGCAAAATGGAATACCTAGAATGCTAATAACTATTATCACCCTACATTTCCATGCATAAATGATAAAATATTATTAAGGCCAAATTCTGTAGTCCTTAATCAAGCACAACAAGTATGGAAACCACTGGTAGATTTGCTCAATTAAATATTGCAAAACATATTTCTTAGTTTTTCGAAAGTAAGATATCATCATTAAGATATTCTTCCTAACAATATTATTGGTCAGCTTATTAAATGTGACTGTATTAATGTTTTGTACAGGTATAAGCAACATTGTACGGTTCTGATCTTTTATCATCAGTTTATAAACCACTTTTATGAAATGCTCAATTACTGGAATTAATGATTAATTAATGATTAAGACTGATACACAAATATATTTACTGTTGCAGGCCATAACATGATTCTAGCAACTAAACATCATGAGTCTGAGTGACTACAAACATTAGAGAGACACCCAGTTTATTTTGAAAATAAATGTTATTTTAAGTTTGCAAATCTAGCATCTGTAAAAACAATTATTATAAAAGCACATATCAAGAAACAGCAATAGTAGTGGTTCCTTTCTTTAACAAAGTGTGTCTTAATATTTCCTGTAATTAAGAAAAGAATTGCAGAACATTTGAATAAAACTTACTTGCTCACAGCTTTTCAAGGCACATAATAAGATCCTGAGCCTGCAAGGACTGAGTACTTCAGAAATACAGACTGCTCAGAAATCACAGGATTACATCCTAATCCTCATGGTTAAATATGATACCCAGCTGTGCAATGCAGCTAAAGGTTTTATGTCTTTTACACTAAATTTGTTCATATCTGAGTTGAAGAAGCAGGACCATAATAGCAAGTCTCATCCTGCATTTCCTATTCATCAACTGATTTCACTGAGAAGCCTGGGTGCATGAAAAATGAGTATTGCGTCTGTAGCTTGTTATCTTATGTACACAAGAACTGAAAATACCACATATATTTCTGGTGTCCACCATTCATTACCAGCTCAAAAATCACACGGAAACTATGATTTCTAAAGTGCCAAATCAGTTGTTCTGGGTGTCTGACATTAAGTTGTTGTTGCTGAATATTTTCTGTCCCCAAAAGGAAATTTTTCAGAAAAAGAAACAGTGGGAAATCAATTCATAAGAGTAACCAAAATGTGAAGTTTGCGAGTCTTTGTAGAAATACCTAGGGATATTTTGTCTCATAACAGGTACAGGTCAGAACCTGCACTCCATGACCATCACGATTGATTTCAACATGCGGAGCCAGTGTCTCTAATTCTATGAAATACTCAAGTTCTTCCGAAAAGCATAAACTCTTAAAATAAAAGCTAAAGCATAGCAAAACCATTAAGCATGGACTTTTAGCTTCAAATTTATGCTTAAGTTAAATCAGAAGCAAGAGGATCTAAGTCTGCATTTACCTGATACCAAGAACATCCTATGTGCAAAACAAAACCCTGCATTGTGCTGGAAGAGGGAGCACTGACTTGCTCTTGCAGCTCTGAGGTTGGTGTGGTTCATTCCAAAGATACTGCTGTCAACCTTAAGTATTTTAATGAACAGTAATTATTGTCTTTAAAACAAATCTAAAAGTAAAACTAATATACCTAACATGCTTAAATATGACATGGCATATGTTATGTGTATAGTAAGACTGAGTTTCTTGGAGGAGCAAAAAGGATGAGGAAAAAAAATCAGTCATGTGAGTTGTCAAATATAACCTTTTGGCATTCTAATAAACTGTTGCTTAGATAGAAATATCAAGCTATTACTAATGGCTATTAATGTGTACATGCTTCATGTAATTTTATAGTATCTTATTTTAATATCTGTAATTTTAATGAATTGCAATTTAGGAAAGAAACAATTTTCATTTACTTTATATAACATAATTATGGACCAAATTAACCCCACACTAGTCTTAATTACATTTAGTTTCATTTGGCTGATCAAGCAATTAATGTGCCACTGTATTTTGGAAGTAAAAACCAAGTTGTTATGGTCCGTCTTCAAAAAACATGTACTCATCTCAAGTGTATCCACTGTGTAAAACTGTGCTTTGGAATATTTTTTTTGGTTTACTGTACGTCTGTAGGTTGCAGCACAAGAATGTGAGTATAATGAGGCCCTTCTGCACCTGGGGTCCTGTTATACTATGCTGCTTAATAATCTTCCCTTCATGCCACCCTTTATCTGCTGTTCTCAGATTGTACTTATGCTTTTCTCTTTTAATTGGGAACTAATTTTAATTTTGCCATTAGAGATGATAAAAAAGCCCACATACAAACTTGTATTTCCTCCAGCCTCTGTACTGTCACTCAGCCTTTTTTCTCTCTCTCTCTTTTTTTTTCTTTTTTTTTTTTTTTTTTTGAAGTTAGTGTTGAACTAGCTCTTTTTGCTCTTCTGGCTAAAGAATAGCAGAGGGAGAATATTTTTAAAAGCCAAGACAAGAAAACCCATAAAATATTGAGCTGCATACTGATGTTCATATTCGAGTTTTCCTCAGCACTCTAGTGAAATCAATGCCTTCACAATGACAGCCTGAAAACAGCGCAGCAGCTTTAGGATCTGGCCCATTAGCATTTAGTACTATCTATCAGTGTGTCTAATCCTTTTCAACTAATTGAGAGAGAAAACGGCCCTTTGCAATATAGGTATGTTGTGAATCTAATTAGGGTAGTACAAGGTTATTTAAGCACAGTTCATAAGCAGGGGCATTCTCACAATAACATAGGCATTGTATTATCTATTTACTAGGATTTGGGGATGTTTTCAGAAATCATAGGATTCATGTCATAGCAATCTCTTTATGTTATTTTGAAAATTTGAGAAAGCAATGACTTTTCTCATGACCTTCACATTTCTCAATGGAAAACAGCAACATTTAATAAGCCAGCATTTTATTAATACTGCTATTTTTAGAGATAATGTGTGTAGTATGGTTTCTTAGATGTACTTCCAGTAACTTTCTTCCATTTAGGGGATGGATGAAGCACAAATCTACATAGAACTATAGCATTTGCCTTGAGAGTATGTGGTGCTGACACTGGGACTAAACCTTTGCTGGACCCTAGGAAAATCTGGGCCTTAATGTATTCTTCAGATACTTCAGTCAAACTAACACTTTTTTTAACGGAAGGAATTCAAAGTCATTTGTAAATCTTTTTTGTGTCTTTAACTGCAATTCTGAGGAAGCAATGGCTTTACACTTTCTTTCTCTCCAGATAATGCTGAAAGCTAAATTTCTCTTTCTGAAGAACATTACTCAAACTGACTTTGTAGGGTCCTTTACATGACTAAAATGAGTTGGATTTGACCTTTCATTTTCAACTGGTCTGGACGACAATCATCAAGTATATCATATTATAGTCATGTCAAAAGATAAAAGATTTCTTCCCCACTCTTAGCAGAAGGTAAGCCAGCATTTTTCTTTTTGTCTTGTGAGTCCACTGTAAATTCTCCACTTTCCAGTTGTAAAGGATTAATGAAAGCTGGGAAGGAGGAATGTAACAGCATCTGTAACCATATGTTTAATCAAGATTTTCCTGCATTTCCAATATTGGACCTGGCCCATAAGCCACTGTCTCCACTCAGCAGTGACCAAAGATGTTAACTGGGAGGACAGCTAGGGGTCACCTCCCGTCCATGCTAGGGAACAGGCTGCACTTGTCATGGCTTGTGGCAGTTTATCTTTCCCATGCAAATAGTCTAGCAAGGGCCACTCCATTTGTGGTTATCTGCTGGAGTTCAAAGGCTACTGCAGACAATGCTTAGCAAATAATAAAAGTAAATTTGGCATACAGACACTCATGGCTTCTGAACTGTAGGAGAAACCAATCTAAGATAGATACAAACTCTGTATCAATTGGATGACACAGTACTTTTTTAAGAACCAGAGGTCACAGTGAAGTACATCTTCCTGCACGCTGATTTGGGTGGGATTACCTGGAGTATGTGCATAAGAGTGGAGAAGTCTGGCCCTGAAGGAATAGCCTAATCAATTGGGATAAAGTCAATAGGAATTTTGCCGTTGATTTCACTGGTACGGGAATTTTATTCTCACATGAAGCTTCATGCAAGAGCACAGTCAGAAACAGATGTTAAAGATGGAATTCATTATATGTGGTTTTCCCCTAAATTCTCTCTAGTAATGCTTCTAAACCAAATGAAGGCAGTGTTTTCTAATTGCTATTATATATTGCATTCAAGGGAAATTTATACGGTAAATGACAGGTACATTTTGAGGCCTAACCATACTCATTATTAGAGTATAATGAATTGCAATTGCTTCCTATCTATTATCTCTGTGCAAGGAAAATATACTGACTACTGAGACAGGAGCATTTCTTTTCATTCCTAACATGAAAAGCCAAACCACTGTCCCATACAACTTACTGAAATAAGCACTGTATTGACTCCTCAGTTTTAAAACACACTGGATTTTTAGCTGAATTTCAGATGCATTTGCTAGCTGGTTAGAAATCTTTGGCACATTTGCAGTGTCTTTTCAGAGAACTGCTCTGTAGTTTTTAACTTTTAACTCTAGTGAAGCCCAGGGCTTGCTCTTCCTGACAAAATTGTCCAACATGCAGAACATTTGGGTCCAAGGAGAGTGCAAAGCAGCACATGAACTACAGCATGCACAGTCCAGCCAAAAGTGTGAAAGCAGGGTTATGGCTCTATGTGGTCTCTTGAATATGCCTCTCCTCTTCTCCCACAGCACATGGAACATCAGTCTGTAACTGCTAAAACTTGTCATAAATTGCCCCAAGTTTCTTTGCAAGACATGTTTGTAGTAATTGGCAAAGCTGCTGTCTCCCTCCCTCCCAGCCACCAGATATGCCAGGGAACGGTGATGGCAGGATTTCCACACTGCTTTGCTACCCAGAGCTACTGGGGAAATGACATTTAGGTACTGCACTAATTCCTCCACATCCTACAGAAAAGGAGGTAATAAAAGGAGAAAAAATAAAAAAGTAAGGCCATTCTGAAAATTGCCTTTAACATGCTCAAAAAAAAAAAAAAAAAAAAAAAAAAAAAAAAGGTAGAATTGCATTTTCAAAGAACTGACACCTAATATTCTTCTAAGGAAAAAAGTATCTTCATATCTGTTAGTGAAAGCTGAGTAGTAGGATGTTGAGTACCTTTTCTTATTGTTAATATGTTACTCTAACACAGCCTGCTACTGTTTATTTCAGAGGAAATTAAAAAGAAACATAAAAAATACTAAACCATGACTGGCAAAATGATGATGATATACTTTATATCCTACATTATCCTTTATTTTTCTTTTTGATTTTAATTTTAGTTTATACATTTTATATAATTCATTTGTTCATTAGTTTGCAGAAGTCACTCATTCAGTCCAAGTCCTCTAGTCAGTCATTGGTGAAAATTAACTAACGTTCTACTCTATTTCACACTCAAAGCACTTCCATTATGGTTGGATAATGGTTGTACCATCAATAAAGAGTATGAATCCAGTTATGTGAAGACCTCAGCTTAACCTTTCCATATGCTATTGATATTTATAGAGCTTCTGACATAATCAATTAGCCTGAAAACTGGCACTCATGGAAGGTAAACCCATATAAAGGGACCACTACATCTGCATTTTCATTAACCTTTCAGATAACTATGTAGCAAATAAAGACAAATATATACCATATGTAATGTACTCTAATCCCCCAAATTTTCTAATGATATCTCAGATCAAGAATAAACTTGTTTAGCAGTATCTTGATTGCTAAGTTCTATAGTTAGTTTCATTAGGGTTTAATCTTTAGACAGACATCTAGAAACACCGTGAAAGTGAAATGAGCTTAAGTGATGCTCGTATGACACATTTCCCAAGCTAGCAGTGAATTTCAAGTTGGATGGAAAAGCTAGTTTTTGTATGCTAACAACTCTACTTGTAGTCAGCTGTTAATAGGTGAAAGTTTCAGCATATACACCACACAGGAAATAAATAATAAAATACAATACATACAATTCAATATGACCACCCAATCATATAAGAAATCAATCTGTAACAAAGATTAACTGAATATTGGTGTCACTTCTCTTTTTTTTCTTTTTCTTTTATTTTTTAAACACACACACACAAAAGTTCCTTGTGTTCCTTAGCCAGAAGAGAATCATCTTCCATGTGTCTTAGGGGAATATTTATGCAAGCTGTTTTCACCTAGAGATACCTGGCGCTAGAGCAGAAGCTGGAAGAGGTGAGGTGGAATATTGGTTTTATTGTGGTTCATGGAAAATTGTACTCTAATTCCACTGGCACATTGTATAAATATACTTCTACATTGCTGGAAGATTTACTTTGTTAAACACCTGATTTTTGTTACTCCCTTGAGTTACTCCCTTGATGTCTCATAACATGATTCATGATATTTAAGCCTTTTTCCAGAATAAAGATTTAGTCATAATGGAAATATTTTCATCTTGAGAGAACAAGCTATATCTAATTATTAATTAAAATATTACTACCGTAGATTAGTTGCCCTGGCCTATATGTTCCACTCTATTAATACAAGTCAGAAGGAAGAGATTTCTGAAGAAATGAGTGGTAGAGTTGCAAAGGAAAGAAGCAGGTCCTCGGTATTGTCTCTGGTAAATCCATGGGAGTGATTCTGTGCATGCTAGGAGTGATCCCTGTGGCTGGCTGGGCTAAGTTTGAAAGGAGACAAAAGGATTGCTGCCCCAAATAATATGCATTCTCCCCTATTTTGAGATGAAGAGCAGTGACAGAAGGGAAATGCTGTAGGCTGTATGCAGGCTGGAGGAAGGGAGCACAAGAAGGCATCCACCATACCTGCTATCACCTTTTGGGCTTTACATTTGTATCTACTTCTAGCAACTGGTGAGGTTGCCAGTCACTGGCAGACACAGCATTCCCTTACTTTTGGACCCAAAGCATATGAATTACTTAGGGAGACTTAGGCAGACTGGGGAAAATTCTTCTCTCTGCTGCAGCTGAAAGCAAAAATCACATAGACTTCAAAGGGGCCAGATTTGCACTCAGTCATCAAAGGATATTGGGTCCTTCATAATAATATCTTTACATATGCATAAGTGCAGGCTAAAGAAAATGGAATAGATTATACATAAGGAAGAAAATTTCCTCAGAGCCTGGATATAGTACACAATGTTGGGTGCGAGTGGGCTGTTTGCAACTGCAGTTGCGTTGGTTGCAAGACCACATGGCAAGATATTCTGGTGAAATTAGTGAAATTAGTTCATTAATTAAATATATGGCTACTACATCTGAATAGTAGGCCTAGAAAATAAAATAGATGGAGGGCTTCTTAACTCTTATTATAAAATGGTATGGTGTAGATGAAGGACTTGTAACCTTAGTCTAGTAGTCTGATGGGTTTTTGTTTCAAATCACATCCTGCACATTTAGTGCAACTCTAGCCTTTTATTAAAATGGGAAAATATATTGTTTATAAAGGCTGTTCTTGACAAATAGTAACCAAAGCAAGGTGCAAAAAATGTATTGTTTCGATAATCGGAGATGCACCGTAAAATAGAATAAAGTGATAAACACAGAGTATAATTGTTTGCAGTTGCTATTTGTCTGTACTTGGTGGCAAGAAAGACTAAGTGAATTACAAAGATTTTTTTAATAAAAGAACAAAAAGAAATAATGGCCTCCATAACCTGATGAACTTTGAATAAAAAATGTCCCCTGAAACTGAAAGTCCCTTGAAAATCTCTGCACTTTCTCTCTGTTCTTTCCTCCCCTCCCCCCATCTCTTACTTAAAAGCCTCTGGGTGATTTGTCCTATTCCCTGCCCAATAACAACCAAACCATTGTTTTAGGGAAGATATTTTTAATGTTGTATATTTTACTTTTTTTTTTTCTTTCTCCCTTTTTCTTGGACATTTCTTCCACCCACCACAGAAAATGTGAACATAAGCAGCTGTAATATGAGATGAACTCTGAACACCAAATAGGTAGGCCCTAGAGGGGAGGAACTGAAATATGAGCTGCTTACTCTTGGAGCCCTTTAAACCCTCCAATCTGTTTTAAATTATTTTGGTGCCTCTATTTAAAGGTTAAATTTTTGTTGTTGTTGTGAGCCATAGTTTAGTAATACAAAACCTGGGCAACATCAGCATAGAGTCAATTCACAGATTACACACCCAGGGTCTTTCCTGATCCTGCCTAAAGTGAAGCAGCATGTTTATACTTAGCAACACATTTTGACATGAATGAACTTTTCACGTCTCTGCTCATAAAATAAACACGTACATTCAGCAGGAAAAAAAAAAAAATCATCTCACTCAACGATCTTGCTTACATATGTTATTTACAGACCATATGTCGAAATCTAAATATGGTTACGGATATGCACAAATTATGGGTATAAAACACTGACTGCAGAGCTGTGCATTAAACATCAAACCTTTTACATAACATTAATTAAATCCTTTCTTTGTGCTAAGTCTTTAGCACATTACATTTCACTTAAAAATATATATATATATTTTCCCCTCCAACCCTTACAAGTGAAATCTTGGCACCTAAAGCATTTTTTATGTTTTGCTTTTCCTTCTACAGTATTTTGTTTCAGGGCACTCATAATTTGAGCACTAGGGTTTAGATGTCAGCAAGAACACAGTTTCGATGGCTGCTTTTTGCTGTTGCCACTTTGAGTTCAGCTCTACCAAGTGCCAATGGGAAATTCCTAAAGGCCAAGGCATTTTCAATAAATTAGCATCAAGACACTGAGTCTTTGTATAGCATTTAGGTGAAACTTGATTCAAAATGCATATTTGGGGATTTCTGACAATGCTTTCTTTGTTTTTTATGCAAATAGAAAAACCCTTGGAATCTCTTGAATTTATATGATCAAAGATGATCACCATGAATGTGGCTGGAAGCATTACCAAATGACAGAAATACCAGAGACAGTTATATTACAAAGATTAAACTGGGCATTATTTTATTTTATTTTATTTTTAAATGTGCCTTCTAAAGAACACTACTTTTTGGAAAATCATTAACTTTACTTGTTTTTAATCAAGCTAATTTTGAAGAATTGCATTTGACATGATACACATCAAATGTTACTGTTAGCTGGGGACTTGGAGACTTCTACAATATAACAATTTAAAGGTTTATGTTCCTCTCACTGGGCAAACTAAACTCTGTTAGAATTAATTAATGCTAGAATTATACACTCTTTTTAAGACATTAGTATGATTTCAAAGATATGAAGAAAGCAGCATGGCATACACTCCTTCCACTGCATCAACTAAGATCTGAGCTTAGTGCATGGATCTTTTTATTGAAATTGTGACAGGAATGCCTTGTTTTATTCTGCTGGACTGCTTTCTTCCAGTAACTACAGGCAAATAAAGAGAGGGTTTCCTGCAAAGATATTTTAGCTGCACAGGTCCACTTCTCTGTATAAAGTTCAAAATTAGATTATAAAAAAGCTAAATAGCTGGGTTTGGTAGTCCAGATAAATATCAAGGTACTTTATGACACAGGAATTAAAAATGTTATCTACCTAAAAAGAAGAGAGGCTATTTTATCTGCTTCTCCAGATGGAAGATTAGTATTTATATGTTATGTTAACATAAGCAACAGAGTGAAATGAAAACACAGCTCAAAGAGAATTGACTTTTACTAGGTTCTTATGAATATTTTTAAATATTTTGTTTTGTGCTTAGTCACATATTTTTTTGTCTAAGTCATGCTACGTAGCTGAAGCACTCAGAACCCTCAAGCTTCACCTCCCACCAGACTTCACTCTTTGCTACATTGCAGTGGACTCTGAACCCAGGCCATGCCATCTGCCAGCAGGGCGCTGCAGGGCATACGCTCATTTTGTCTAGTAACACCCCTCAGGCAGAAGAATATTGATGTGGTAAAATCTCCCATAAAGTCTAGGAAGTGTTACCAAGAAGGAGTGAAGGGATGGGTAAGCAAGGGAGGAGGAACTGTATCCCTACTAAGGACAAGGAATACTTTCTTGCAAATGAAGGCATGCGAGATTTGACTCAGTTCACAAAAGTCTCTATGTTGCTCAGCTTGCTCTCAGGATATTTTCCAAAATTCTATTCCTCATAATGCTCATAATACCAAAGTACATATTTTCTTACTATTTTTAGGATGAAAGTCTCTGTCCCACAATTGATGATTCTCCATTAAAGCTACAAATAACTATTTTTATATAATACTCCAAAGTAATTTTTTCGTTGTTGTTGTTCATATGATTACCAAAAATCTGTTTTATGGACTATTGAAACTGCTTGAGCTAAAGGGCTATTGATTCCTGCAATGCAAAAGTCCTCTGCAATGGATATTTCTGAGAAACTTGCCAAAAACGTCATGGTTGAACCATGTCTGTGGGCAAATGTAGCTCATTCATTGGCTTACTATGACAGGGAGAAGTTATCTTCTAAGCACAGTTTACTGCAATTTCTGCTGCAGAAAACTTTGCAAAAGAGAAACATTTTCCTTAAATTTTAAAATAAATTTCTTATCATTCAATTAAGTGTAATTTCCTTTTATTTATTTACTCATTCACTGAGAGAAAATAAAAACAAAACAAAACAAACAAACAGTTTCCCAGTCCAAATCATAGTACTCCATATACTGGGATATTCTGAAAATACTTGCTGCCAGTTACTTGCTCCATTATTTGTAGCGAGAGTGTTGGTGGAAATGGATTTTTTTTTTTTTTTCTCTTGGCTTTGCAGAGCTGTGGAACAAGCTCAAAATCAGAGCAGCTAGGGAAAATTCCCCTTAATTTCAGTTTTGCAGTGTATGCAGTATGTTGTGTATTGTATGTATGCATGTATTGTATGCAGTATGTATGCAGTATTTTGCAGTATGTTGTGCATATATATTTTTTATAGTTTACCATAATTATGTCTTTACTTGAAATACCTATTTAAACCATTGCAAGGTTGTCATGGAATTGTTGGTAATGTGTTATTACATTATGTTGTCTTTTGCCAGGACACTTGTAAATGAGACATTATCCTTAGAGATTTTCTTGGCTGAAAATGTGAGTAATTAAAAATGTAAACAAATATTATCCATTACATATGCCACAATAATAAATACTTCAATATAATGCAAGTTAATGACTCTTTAGGGATCCAGCCTAATCCTGCTACAGAGTGTTTCATAGGTATACAAACAAACAGTTAAGCATTTAATATTTTAACATGCATATTATAGTTATACAATATAGTTCCCAGTTGCTAAAAAAAGCAGCATCCCTGTCAGAATAATTACAGAGCATAAAGTGTAAGAGAGGCAAAGAAGGATGGAAACACACAATGTACTTAAGCCTCTGTAGCCCTTGTTGTTCAGCACATACCCATGGTCTGCTTTTCAAACTGGTACTGAGTGGGGGAGACAGAACTGAAAATGGGGCATTACTTTGAATTTCTTTCCAGTACAGGGTTTATTCTGCCTCTGGTTGGGATATTTGTGCATCCCACCAGCCATGCCCAGGGCACCAGGATCTGGGTGCATGGCATGAATCTGTTCACAGAAGCGTGGGTGAAGAACGCAGATCTGCCATGCTCTGCTGGAAAGGGAGCTGGGATTCAGCCACCATTTTAGCTAGATTTTTAATTTAATTTAATTTAATTTATTTTTTACTTTTAAACATTGTTCTCAGAATGAAAAATGTAAACTAAATCAGAACAAGGTATGATCTGATCCTTCAAGCACTGGGGTACATTTTCAAAAGTGTTAAAGGGTAATTAATTGGCCAGAGTCTATTGAAATGAACTAACATTTCATGCCAAATTCCCCCCAGCTGTGTGGATCATTCCAGCTCATAACACCTCAGCTACAATTCTTCATTCTATCAGTGACTCCTTTTGTCACCTTGATGAAATCACTGAAACTTTTGTTTCCCCTTTTTAAAATAGGAGCTACAGTTCTTGCATCCCTACCTACTCATTTCCTTTCCAAATTCATCTCTTGCTTGTCTTTACTTCATTTTCATTCCTTTTTCTTAAGCTTAGAATAACATCTGAGCAAAATTTGCCAACTTACCTCTTGAAATTGATACTGAAAACTCCTGAACACTCAATCTCAGAAACTTTTCAATTATAAATTGTTATAAAAGGACAGTGATCCTAGGAATCTGCATAAGGACACTGTTGAGTCATTACATCAGGCACTTAAATCTTGCACAGAAGTGCTCTTTAATTACTTTTAAGTCATATTAGCAGGTAGGTCTTATTAGCTGCACTAGGGATTTGAAGGCTCTTCTGGATGACAAAGCTTATAGCAAAAATCCAGGGATCAGTTATGGAGAAGAAATAAAGGCTATAGTTTATTTGATGTCTCTTTTTTTCTAGGGTGGGCTTCCAATAAAGTCAAACCACCTGGGACAGGGCAAGAGAAAACAGCCTGTGCTCATTATCTAGGATTTCTCAGAGGCCAAGATCTGCACTCTGACTCCTGAAGCCATTTTAGGTGTGGGCATTTCATAGCTATTCCCTGTTTACCTTGCTCTGAGGATACCAGCTGACTTACCAAAAAGGCAATGGACAGCAACTCCACCTGCAACTCTATCAATAAAGTGTTCTAGTCAAATCAAAACGAATAACCCCAGAATGCCTCACCAGAAAATCTCTTCTGCTTTATTTACAGAAAATTGTCTTGCTATTGTTTGGCACAACTGCTAAACAGAACCTTTTTCCTCTAAGTTTTGCATTTCCAAAATTTTATTACCTATTGTCTTAAATAAGTAACTTTGTTTTAGATGTAGGAATAGATCTATTTTTTGCAACCCTGATGTAAGATATTTGGTCTCTCTGGTTCACGGGAAATTCACAATTTTTAATAAGAAGAGCTTACTAATGCTTAAGGTTGAGATGTTTTCTGTCTGATTCTCTAATTTACATTTGCTTATGAGAGGGCTAATTATAACTTACTTTAGTACCTCCTCACCTATCATAAAAAAGTAAAGAAAGGCTTGATATAATTGATAACAACCACCTCAGTTTCTTTAGAGCTGCACAAATATATAGACATTCCAAAAACCATAAACAATAAAACCAAAGATCAGCTATTCCCTTATGCTAGTCTGTATTTTACCAATAACGCATGCTTCAAAACATTGGAGTAAAGCCTAGAGTGCATTCTGCGCAGTATGGTAAATGAAATTCCAGCAGACAGTTAATGTACTGCGATCTGAAGTCAGCTACTATCAGATGTTTGCTGCCTCATTTATTTTGATTAATTGCTTCGGTGGGGGAGGACCAAAGGGGAAGCCAAAAATCTAAGTCAGGGAGGCAGAAGTGTGCTGTGCTGTCTCTACACTTCAGAAGTAAACAAACTCTGAGGCTTTGCTGTCTTTACTCCCTTCTATTCTCTCACAGTGCAATGGAGATTAGTCATATTGGCGCTGCAGGCAAACCTGACAGATCCATGGTGGTGTTTGCTTTGTGCAACCAGTGCCTTCTTTGGGAAAAGGCTTGAAGTGCTGGCACCAGTGATCTGGAACGGTTGGGTTGTTTTGGAGATGTTTTCTCCTTCTTAATCTTTATTTTTCTATCAGACTTTTTTTCTGTCAGATCTAGTCCAGAGTTCCCAGAGCTGTTTTCAGGCTCCAGCCCCATGTCAATCACACCTCCCTCCTACCACCCATTCTTTCATTTCATCCCTTGTCCCCATTCATTTCATCCCCTTCCACCCCTCCTGCTGCCTCCTGTGAGTGACACTGCTGCACAGGGATGGCAGCAGAGGCAGGCAACAGCAGCAGAGATGCGTGCATACATACTGCAGCTGAAATTACAGATCTCTGCAGTTCGGCTTGGGGCGATTATACCACCTGCTAAGCCTGTGGGGACAGAGCCCTGAGTGGTGATTTCAGCCATAAACTTTCTGTTTGGTGGTGTTTACCTTTGCTATTCTCTGTGACAGATTTCTCTTCTGAACAGTAGCCTATGGCACTTGGCTGGGGAGATGAGGCTCCGGTGCACTATAGAACCCAACGACTGACAAATTAAAATGACAGGGCTGTCTTACAAGATAGTGATGTAGTGAAATGAAATATTTCTGGTCCAGATAACAGAGGGAGTGCTATATGGTAATACGTGGGAAAAGCCAGTGTGATTTTCAAGTGTCTTTAACATAACTGTGTTTGTCACTGTCCCAGCCCTATCATGTCAAATCTTTCTCAGGTGGGGCTGAAAGTGTGGTTGGGGGGCTGTGTTTGCAAAAATAGCTCAGTCACGTGTTGTATGATGGAAACATTCCCATATTTACTTCTGCTACCTGTGTTAATGGCAGGGGTCAAATGAACCGAAGAGCCATTGTGAGCTGAGAAAATTGCACGATGAAAACTTCTTTACATTGTTATCCCACATTTTATCTGATGCCGTTTTTCCTTTTAGTTTCACTCTGGATAAAGAAATTTAAAATTTATGCATGCATACACACAATGCTGACCTCTGATTTTTCAGACTCCTATTCTCCCATTTAACTAATAAAACAGAAAATGTTGATCTTCTGCTATCAAGGTTTCATATTTCTCGGTCTTAATTTCATTGCTCTGTATTTTAAATAAAGGCTTCAAAATCACTTTGAAGAGCCCTTTTCTCCCAATGGTTCTCCAGTAGATACACAAATATTTTGTATTCTTAAACACAACACTGATGTACACAAATAGATAATTGCCTCTACAACTTAGGTACCTAAATCTGTGTCTTTCAAGTGACATTTTGCATGCTCATTTTTGTGTAATATTACAATGTAGCTTTAAGTGTCCAGACTGCAACAAAATAATTCCTGAAATGCTTATGCCTCTGTTTAATTAAGTTGAAGTGAAATTCATATTATCCAAGCACTGTTATATCAGACTGAAGTTAGTGAATCTGAATAACATGCTATAGTGTGATTTCAAACTGACCAAAATTTGTGACATTTTAAGGTGTTTTCTTCCTTTCTGTTTGAGAAGCAAAACCCAGGAGTTTTGCAGAGGAACCGATAGAAAATTAAAAACTGTTTTTTGTATTAGCCAAAAGCAGAAAACTCTGTGTGGATAGAAGAAACAGAAACTTATCTTAGAGATAAAAACAATACATGCCTTGCACTGAATTAGTAAATAAAATTCAAAATTTCAAAAGCACTGAAGTCACTGAAAGAAATCTCTCAAGTGAAGTAATATCCAACCAGAAAATCAATGATAACTAAGATATAAATAATAGCCCCCCTGCCTTCTCATTTAATTTCAGCCACGGAACAATTTCAGTCCATCACTGTACATGTTGAAAGGGATCTCATTATTAAAAATTCAAAATATTCTCCATGCTCTTTTATTCTAAGAACTCCCAAATGCCTCAAATGTACAGAAACACACATTTTTAATGAACCAAATGGACTTGTTTTTATAACTGACAGGAGGTGCTGGGAATTGGAATTGGAGGGGGGGAAATCAGCTAATTAAATCTAAATCACCAACAGTGAACACAATTTCCTTGCCCAGTCACTCCCAGTTTCACCAGCTTCCTCCTCCCAGTCTCATACTTTATTTCTTTCTCTGGTTGGGCTTTGCTGCCTCTGAATTTTAATGAGACAGCTTCGTCCTCCATGCTGCCCGGGTGCTGCTCAGTACCACATGTCATGGTGTGAGAACGCAGTGTTGACAGCCCCGTTGCTGTCAGCTCCTGTGCCCCCAGCCTTGCTCCCCACACTGGGAGCTGCCTTTCCAGGCAAGACTCAGCTTCTCTCCTCTTGCCCCGAGCTATGGTGGCTGCATGGACCACTTACACTGGATCTGGGCACACGCAGAAAGCATGTGCCATGTGTGTCCCCTTCTGGGACTTGTAACTGCTCAAGTGGAAGAAGTGTCTTATTACATTCAATTACATCCCTGAAAAGTTGCTTTTCTAAAAGCCAAGGCCACTGGAAAGGAATTTGCCAAATCTCACCAGCATTTTTTTATTTTTTATTTTTAAACTGGCCATATTCTTGGAACATCTGAATCTTCTGAGATGTTGTCATAGCAAAATGCACCTCAGATGGTTCAAATTTGGCAAACACTTGGGAAACAGAGTTTTAGAAAGGGACTTGCTGGGAAACCTTAATAAGAAACAGAGCTAACAACCCAGTCAATGTTTACACTAAATGAACAAACAAATAAACAATTGTGCCTTTTAGTAGCCTTGACAGTGAGTCTAATCAGCATAACAGATTGCAATAGATCTCTTTCCCATAGAAGTGAGAACTTTAAGCAAGAGTTAGAAAAGGTGGATCTTAATTTTTTACTAGTTGATGAAGATAGTGTATACTGCGGTACTCCAAGTTCAAATAGAGAGTAAAACACAGTTTTTGCAGAAAACACAGTTGTGTTAGGGACTTTTATGCTTTGGAGAGAATCACTTTCAAACTGGTCTCCTTCTGTTCGCTGTTCCATTACCCGCCCTGGCACCTCATGCCTCAAAAGCTGCATATCAGACCTGCAGAAACATCCTTCCTGGTTAGGCAATTGCTGTAACTATGCTTTCAGTAGCATTGCCAGAGCAACCCTACACCGGGAGTGAAACAAGAAGTATTTACATAGGGAAGAAGCCTTTATTTTGGAAGAAAAGGGCCACTGCTGCAGCTGTAACCACTGAGCTAGAGTAAGAGTCATTTTTCAGTGGGGTGAAGATTTCAGGGGTTGCTCTTCTAGTTGTCAGCCTAAGTCAAGGTGGAGAATACTGATATTATTCCCACATTCCCCTCCAACATCATCTGCATCTGGCTTTATGAGTTGATTGTAAGCCATCTGGAGCTAGAGGCATGTTTTCCTTTTATTTGTAGGAAGTGGAAGAAATATGCAGCAATGTATACCCTGCTTGTAATAAAGCAATGAAACTGAAAAGCCACTACTTTAGTTAATTCAATACTGGCTGCAATATAGCTCAATCCAATTGAAATTGAATAAACATTTTCATATAAATTCAATTAATTGGTGTGGGCTTAAGCATGCAGTCTATGTTGTGAAATTATGAACAATAACTTGTTCCACCAGCACTGTCATAATTGCCTTAAGTCAGAGGATAAAGAATAGAGAAAGCTGAAAATCCATTATACTCTGTAACAGTCTTAGTAAAACTAATTAGCTGCTATCTAAATTTTCACACCTCTATTTCATGATCATCTTTTCTTCTTGCAGAAACAAATATATAGTCTGAAATGAGGTAAATATAAATGGTATGTGAAACTTGAGTGCAGCAGGTCCAGTTCTGAGTTCTGCTCTGGTTCCCTGGCACACTGCAGAGGGACCAGCATGGTGGTACCAGGGGCTCAGGAGGAGCCTCCCAGAAGGGAGACAGGAGGAGAATTCCACAGACAGCACCTTATGTTGGAGCTTAGAGCTTAGCACATTAACAGAGTATGAATATTAAACAAACAATAACAACAGCAAACAAACAAACAAACAATATCTTTTGTAACTGGAAAATGTATAGTTTGCTTGTGAATATAAAAAAGTCTTGAAAGCCTGACTGGTGTCATGCTGTGTAGAAAAGCACTTAATATTTTTGTAGTGGGTTATATAATGCACTTGAGTAACTTGGGAAGAGTAGTATTTATTGAGAAATGAAATTTCATATTCCTCTTCCAGTTTAGTTCAGTCTATCTCCAACTTAAGCAAGACTCAAAGGGTGGTTTTAGGGAAAGTACAGAGATGCTTATTGAGGAAAAAGTACTACTGTAATAAAAAGGTTTTATAGGAAATCTGGATGTCATGGTAGAGCATGCTCTTACCTATGACAACATTCACTGGGGCAGAGTTTTGGTGCTGTGATGCTATTTTCCTGTCAGGAAATTATTTACTATTGTGAAGAGACCAAAAATAAGTGCTCGTCTTATTTTTGTTGGTTGATATGGCCAAGTATCTTTAAGTCTTCTTCTAGTACTGTTATTTATAGGTTCACATAAGCACAGGTGTTAACATATATTGGTTAATCTATTAGAACCTGAAAGCAACTCATTCTGCTGCTTGAGCTTGATTAGATATAGAGAGAGAAATTTCCCTATACCTAAACTCTTCATTAAATTGCAGCATGAAATTTCTAATCTGAAACTCATAAGAAAATTATAAAACCTATTCTTTATGGAGAGAGGATAATACAGATTGTGAACTTAGTAGAAGGGCGGTCTTTTGGACATATTATTCCTAGAAGATCTGAATGAAGAGCATTACGTAAACTATTTTTATGCAAGAATCCCTTTATGAAAGAATCCTGCACAAGAAAGATCATCCTATCAGCCTCTTTCAGCTCATTATAAATGAAGAAGTATCAAAACATTTTCAAAAAACTGTATTTTGCTTGGAAGCGATCAGTGAGTGCAGACAACAGTAGAATAGAGGACAATAACATTTACCTTTCAGCAACAGTAAGTGTTATGTTGCTTATTTATCAGCTGGAGTAACACTTTGGCTTCTCATGAGATTGAAATGGAGTCGCTATATCAGTAATTACTAGATCAGGGCATCTTCCAGCTGTTCTGACAAAGTTATTTCATCACTTTGCAGACCATGAAACTCAATGCAAAATGTAATCAGTTCCCAAGCAGAACATGATCCTATCCCATCCCCAACCTGCCTTTACACAATTTTATGAACTCCAGCTTGTTCTATGTTCTTTAGACTTGTAACTCTTAAATTTTGTATTATACAGTGTCACAATTACAGCAGTAGTGTAGAAAGTTGTCCAGTTTCAGTTTTGCCTGTAATACAGTAATACAGTAATTTAAACATTCATACAGTTCATACATGTTCATACGTACTCTTAGACACTCTCATCCTGATGAAGAGCTAACACCTAAAGCTTCCGTGTATCAGGAGGGTTCTTCAACCACTGCATTTTCAGGCAAGCATTGGACAATAGGTACCACCTTCATCTTCAGCAGTGTCTGTGCCATTCCCAAAGCCCCATGTCAGCAGAGCTATCACCTCTGTGGGTGTGTCCTCCAGAGAGGAGCACAATCTGAGCTGTGCATTTCCACCCCACAGACGGGGAAGGACGTGACTTGGGGTCACTCCTCAAAGGGTGCCATTTAGCAGAGGAGGAGTTTCTGTCTACCAGACTAGTTTAGTAACATTTTGCTGTATTCTCTCAACAATCAACCCAATCGCTTGTTGCCAAGCCGAAAGCCTGCCTTGGCTATCAGGTCCTATTTATGTCAACAAGCAATGTTCTAAGTAAAAGAAAATGTTCACAGTCAAAACTATTCTCGATGAAATCAAAATAGTCAGTGCATTGTCTGGGAAGAGTGGTGCTGCCCCACCAAATAAAAGTCACTTTGGAAGGAACAATATTAGCAAAAAAATATATGTGTAGGCAAAGTCCAGACGCTTGTTTTGACAGTACACAACTTTGCTCCCTTGTCAAATGTTCTATTTTTGCTTTCCTTTTTGTACATGGAATTACATACTCATTTTTATCTAGTACATGACGATGCAGGAGATTACCAGAATATACAGCACATATTTGCCATTAGATTGGCTTAACATATTTTTAGGTTTATCCAGCTGGCTTGAAGAATACACACAGACAGAACTCAAGCACTACTTATGCTTTAATTATAAAGGTTTACACTGGGCCTACACTCTGTGCATTCCCTTTCCACAGGGGTGAATTTCTGCAGGGTGATTTAGATACTTTACATGCCTCACTGGATCTCCTGGTTGTAAGCATGCAACTTTATTTAAAATATGAATTCTTGAATAATATGCAAATAAAATTTTAAATAAGAGACTTTCATCAGTAATTATCTACCAATAAAGTTAGTTTTATATGCTTAATAATGAATATAATTGGAAAATTTTATACACATTAATGTTGCAAGTATTTGCAATTATTGGTTTACATTATTTTTCTATCAATCTTTATATCTCTACGGAATAAAAATCTAGAACATTTTTAACCTAAGCATATACATTTGTAAACCAGATAAATGTTGTGATTATTTCTTCCTGTATATAATTCCTCATGAGGGATTCAGTTAATTGAACATACCTTTCAAAACATAATCTATGGCTTAATTAAGCTTAGCAAATATAAAATTTGAAACCATATACACTCTATTGGCAGCAAAATTAGGGATTTTTTTTAATTCTTTTTTATCCAGCACTGCTAATGACTGCTTTACACAGGCACATAATACATGCAGGTAGCATGACTGTATCCAAAACAGAAGTTAAGTTTTTGATTTCACTGTCAGAGATCAAAAGTTGATTTTTTTTTTTATACATACATCAGCTCTTTCAATAACAAAATAAGAACTTATTGACGTTGAGTAAATTTCATAGCTTGTAGAAAAGACACATATCATTGTAATGTGTGAAATTTTAATCAGAAATGTTGTGAAGGATAAAGGTAAACTGACTGCTATAATTAATGTGTTCTGCCACAGAGATTTAGCTGGCACATTTGAGAAGTGTGGTTTTTGTTAACTATTCCACTGCTTGAATTGTGTCCTCACTAAACAGTGGTGCTGTTTTATACTATGCTGCTTTTCAGTTTTCAGTAAGCTTTTTCCTAATTTAGTGTATGGTCCTGTAGAAACTAGAAACTTGCAGTAGTGCAGTGGTAGATGGATGTACTCATGTAGACAAGGCTGTACTTGATAGTGCATGTTAAATTTGACAGCAACTGTTTTCAGGACTGAGCCATTTGAATGTTACTTTTTCTCTCCCTCTCCCTTTTAGCACTTCAAATATTCTAGTTATTTATAACTCAGTTTATGGTAACTTATAAATTACAAGGTTATGATGATATTTTGAGGGGAAAAATTACACAGCCATAGTCTCCTAAATCAAAAAACGGTCATGTTGCCAGTGGAATGCAGAATATTAAAATCTATTATCACAGTAATAACAAGGACAGAGTTATAAGAAGATTATTGTTCTCAAAACAAAATGCCTATCTGTTACATCTAATGCATTTCTGGAAAAAGCCCAAGGCCCTGATTCTGCCACCATTCCTTGCATTGAGTAGAACCATATGGTCCCATTGGAGTTGATCTAACTGTTTTTGGAGTATGCTACCACTCAAAATAAATAAGAGTGGCAGGATCTGGCCCTGAATGAGCACATGGGCTCTGCACCCTGCCCTAGAGGTTAACAAACTGGGAAAGAAAATTCCAGGGCTGAAGGGAATTCAGCTGAGAAGGCTCTGATTCAAGCTCCCACCCCTCCAGATGCAGGGTCTCTTTGGGAAAATGCTCGTTCAGTGTGCATTATCTTTACTATGAGAAGACACATATCTTTACTATAAGAAGACACATTCTCTTTGTATAGAATTTATGTGCTATCTGACTTCTAGAAACTATGAGCAGACAGTATAACTAATTGCTTTAATGAAAGAAGGACAAACCTGGGACAGACAGGAAGTAACAGCTTCAAATATGCATTTTTCCTTCTGAAGCAAGAGAAAGGATTTTGGGGTACAAATAACATTTATTCTAACTACTAATAGGCCTAATTTTGCAGTCTCCTAAGCACCCAGCTTCTCTTAACTTTTAAGAAAGTTGTTCTCATGTATAGAAAAAGACTTAATAACTTCTGCTATATCTTAATGCACACATCAGCGTATTACAAGACATGTTTTCAAAGGACATTGGATTATGATTAACTACAAAACTGCAAATCACTACAATCTGTCTGAAATAGATGATTAAAGTGATTTCTTCAGAGAGCAAATATAGAGAAAAGAAATATTTACCAAAAAAAAAAAAAAATCCCTTACTAAAAATTGGGGATTCTGATTCTATACCTTGTTTCAGTCCTGGTTGTATCAGTCTTACCTGTAAAGATCTACTGCAGGCTCCTCTCACTGTGCCAGTATGGGTGCGCAGCAGACAAAAGACATACCAGAAAGGGGAAGACAGATATGCCACTTAAATTAAATAGGAAATGAATTGGCCAGCAAGTTGGCATGTCTGCTGAGACAAATCATAGACAACATGTCTCTCAACAACAGAACTTATTTGTTTTCTCTTGCCAACAGATTCATCACTGCCCAAGCAAAACAGGCAAAATACATTAGTGTCATGGTAAACTGATAAAGAGAAGTGCCTCAATCTAGCATCCTCAATGGCGAAAGTCTTAGGGCTGTATTGATCTGTGTTATATAAATCTTGTTTTCTGTCTGCAGAAGTGAATCAGGAATGACCCTTAAGGTTAACAAACATTGTAATGTCTTTCAGCTGGGGCAGATGCCTATGTGCTCCACACATTGTATTTGGTCAAGTCCCATCTTGTCATTTTACTGCCAAGGAGCTTAACTAATTGCTGGCAATCATAAGACAGTTTGATGGAAGCAAAGAATTCCTACAATTGTTGCCCCTCTCTCTTTTTTTTTTTCTTTAGCTTTAACAAGCACTCAAAGCCATGTAGCGGAAAACAATCAACACTGAATTAGTCAGCAGGAGTCTTAGCTGAGCTGGAACTTTATGTAATTGGCATGTCATGTTCGTACATAGCCAGAAGCAGGCCTGATTAAGCTGATGTATTTTGTTTCAATAAACTTTTACAAAAGCAGCTTTACCTCCTCTTGTTTTGGTTGCACATCATCGCATGTGCTTAACACAACATTTTTCTGGAGAGCAAAAGCATGAGACAACCATCACCAGCGTTCGGGGCTGGACAAGTATCAACACACTGACATGGGAAATCTTATGTAAAAATCAAGTGTCTAGGAAGAGTCGATTATAAAAGAACCATGTCCTTTATCGAAGTTTTACTTCTACATTCCACTTCTTTGGCTTGTGTGCACAGTGTCATTTTTTACTGATTTTGAAAACTAAGCTATTAGGTATAGTTTGTGTTACTACTATTTTCACTGAAACTTCCAGAGTTTTCTTGGGGTTCTGCAAATATATTCCCATGCAACAAGGAATCCTCCCAGTAAAGATACTACACAGGGCACTTCAGCAGTCCATCTTATCTGATCCAATAAAATTTTACTGTGTGTTTCACTTTGCCCTATAGATAGATTTAGTCTTAAAATGCTAAAAATGCCAGTCTGTATGGAGAAAGAAAGTAGCTAATGCTTATCATTAAAGGTAACTCATAAAGCTTAAGGCATGCCAGCTGTATTGTCGTGCACTGGTGTCCTTCTTGTCATAACCTTATATCAAATGATATAGTTGAACTTGGCATAGATTATTAAAGCTAAAAGAGTGAGTACTCTGCGCTTGTGTTACGTCATAGTTGACAATATAAAGACAAGATTCAGGGAACTAATGGAGCTTTTTTTCTTTTGTCATAGAAAGGTCAAGCTAGTTTTCTACATTTTATATGTATGTCATTCTCAATATAGCAACAGAATCTCTTATAGAAAACAATGTAAGTAAATGTCTCTACGAAGCTACTAGTCACCTGATCAAAAGCCAATGTTGAAAAACACTTCTAATGACTTTCTCTTATGCATCAGTGCACCTACTAATGAGCTGCCAGAAAAGGCTTTGCAAAGCTTTGCTAAGATAGAGCAGGAATGTGAGAAGCCTGAGATCTAACTTCCCTGCTGTGATCCCTGCCTTTCTACTAACAGGGAGCCCAGGCGCGGAGCTACTAATGAGCATGCTGGAAAGAGTGCCCAAACCAGCGCTGGCTATAGACAATCCACCTGTCTGCTCTCCGATGCAGGGTATGGTGCATGACAGTAAGACACCCTGTTGTATTTTGTCCTTAAATAATTTAGGTATTTATTGATTTTCTTCACATTTTTATTTTTATTTTTTTTTCATTGACCTTACTCTCAATAGCAACTATCACTGTCTTTGGAAGAGTGCAGCAAGTTTCAAAACATAATTCCCCTCATAATTATCATTCAATTTGATTTAAGGAAAACAATGCCATTATGGCATATTATATCTCTCCAGATCTTTGAACTTATTCATCTTTAAATGCAGTCATGCATCCTGAACTTGATATAACATAAAAATTATAAGGCATTATTAATAACTTATAAAAATTTACCCAAATGTCCCTTATTTGAAGGGGAAAAAAAATCAGATATAACAGCTGTCTGACACTAAAAATAGTGCAAATTGCATAAATTAGAGCCCATATTTCAAAGGCGCCATGCTCGACATCTCACAGTCAAAAGCCAGCAGGATGCTGGTATAAAACGTTTACTTAACTCTGTTTGCAGAAATTCTGTATAAATGGAATAGTTACTGCAGGATACCTTTCAACTCCAAGCTGTTCACATAACGCATCATGACGATACCTAGCTCCCTTTGGGCTTATCTTGAGGTTACCCTGCCAGTTAATATTTTGCTAGCCAAAGAGACAGGCTTGCAGAACAGACACTATATAACATTGCCAGTTAGCAGTAGGATGTCACATTTACTCTGAAAATAAAATAAATAAATAAATAAATAAAACAAAAGAACCAACCACGTATTAACAGGAATCAGTAATAATTATTTGTACTATGTTGCACATTCTCATTGGAAAAAGCTATTAATTTCAAATGAGCCAGACAAATGATTTACTATTTCCCTTTCTTGTTTCCTACCTAAGTTTTGACATTAAAAAATATGTGGTATGTCACAGCCAGGAAGAAAATGTGTCCTCAGTGCATTATTGATCTTCCATAGTTTGGTCTTCAACATTATAAAAAAATATCTCAGGGATCTATAGTCTCCTCTTGATACTAATTCTCGTTGACATTAATGGGACTTGTGTGTGCACACGGCGTAGGGAAAAGAAAACAAACCACTGTCCAGGACTAATATTCACAAGATCTAGCCTTAAAATACCATTGAATATTATTAGCACACTGTCACCTCCCCACTTGTAGGCTAGGCTTTCTGAGTGGAAGCATAAATTTTCAATTCAATAGCTTCTGTTTCTGTTAAAATTTTAAAAATATTTATTTATTTATTTATTTATTTAGCTAACACTTTGGCTTTCCATTTCTTAGAAGATTCTGAAATACTTACCAATTCTTTCTTCTTTGTTGAAAAGAGTACTTAACATTTTTAAAAGCTCCCCTAATTTCCACATTTCCTGCTGAATTTACAGGGACATGTTGGATATACAATCTTGAGAAAATAAATATTGGGAGTAAAGTTCAGGCATGATGAAATAAATTATTCAGGTGTATAAAAGTTTGGGAATGCTAGTAAAACTGCTTCAACTAGATCTTTCTGAATAGCATCACTGCATTTTATGAAATATCTCGTATAAATACTTTGCTGTTCTCTTGATACTTGGCCTTAGTAAATACCTAAATGGTGCCTGCTAAAGCAATCTAAGGATCCTCTAGAATGTGCTGGAGAGAGTAACCAGATTTATGGAAGAAAGATCTACTGAAGGAGGCTCCTGAGCAAATAACTGGCTGCTAGGAGGAAAAGCTGGGCTCACCCAGTGCTGCTGTAAACTCTCTCTGGATGCTAAAATAATCTTGCAGGATTGCACTCTCACCCTTCATGTTTCCTCCATCTCCTCAGTGTTAGTGGGAAATGGTGATGCCATTACATTGAGTTGGTTTTATTGGCTTTGTGCCATCACCCATGGTTGTTTGGGAGCTCTTTAACACTGTTGTTTCATACAGCAACACAAAATGAATAAGGCTGAGACAGATATGTTCTCTGGCTGGACACAGCTAACAGACTAGAATAAGGGTCAGTGGAAATAAATCGGGTACACAAAGGAAATTAGATATGCAAATCACTTCACTCTCCATCCTTTCAGTTAATTACCACTATAGGATATCTCCAGGAGGAGATTTTATCATTTTATCACCTTCTATTAAATCATAAGGTATGGGCTACACTGTTCACCTCTTGCCCATCCTGTGAGATATCTACTCCGGAAGATTTCTGACATTGTAAGGCAGCAGCAGAAGACAGCTTCTGAAGAAGTTCCAGAGAAGGGAGTGACATTCAGACACCTCCATTATTCTTCTGTCCTAATCTGATCATCTGATCTTCCAGGATGACTGAATTTGCCCCTATCATATCTCATTAAATTT